>NC_054597.1:17002254-17305284 GCF_004785595.1 Juglans microcarpa x Juglans regia | reverse complement strand
TCTGGAATTGGGATTGGCTGAGGAACGAGTGATGCATGAGATAAGCTAGTGAAACAAATTTGTTTGGAAATGGTAGAGAATGTAATAACAATTGAAGAATTCAATAATTTTGACGAATTTGGATGTCTTAAACGTGCATGCCATACACTGCCTAAGATTTTATTTGCTTGAAAACCAACTTTATTTGCTTGGAAACACCTTGGGTCGATTGGGTACAAGCCATCCACCAAAGAACTTTTAAGTAGCACTTTGGCTATCTTCAGATCCATGATTAGAATCTCCATGGATAAACACAAGAAGCATAAGTTATTAGCTTTCATAAACTGAGAAATAGAAATGAGATTTTTGGCTATGGTAGGAACTATAAGAACATTATCCAGGCAAAGAATAGTTTTAGGAAGCTGAAATTCACCAATACAGTGATGGATAAACTAGTACTATTCCCAACTATCACGAGATCGTTACCATGATAAGAATCAATATGAAGGCTTCAGTAACATTAGTAGTCATGCGTTGATTTGCCCCAGTATCAGCATACCAGGTATCATCAATTGTTTCACCAACCTGCAATGTTGCAAAAGCTTTGTATTGTTCAGCCTCATCATCGGTTGCACATCAACCTTCAACTTTATGATTTGGACCACCACATCGGAAACAAGCGATGCGTGGGTGGTGACTTTCACCACGTCCCTGGCTAGCATTGGAAGCATCACGTCTTTTGAATTGTTGAGGATGCCCACCAAATGTGGGACCTAGAGAACAACCACCTCCTCTGGGCCTATGTGACATTGCTGGTTGGATGATGGAGAACCACGTCTGCAGCTTCCATGATGACCTCAAGATCCAAAGTAAGAACCACCTCTGTTTGGGTAGAAAGCAACCATAGATGAAGCTCCTTTCGTAGCTGTGAGTCTCATTTCAAAGTCTCAAAGTTTTCCAATAACACTTTCAAGCAAAGGGAACACATCATGAGCATTTATAGCAGCAACAATAAGATCAAATTCAGATCCCAAACCTCTCAAAACACAGATAATACAATTGTCATCATCTATTGGTTTCTCTACACCCCTAAGCAAGAGAACAAGAAACTTTGCTTTATGAAGGCAGTCTTCCATGGACAGAGCACCTTTGGAAAGAGATTGGAGTTTTTCTTTCATCTGTTGAACTCAGTCACGCATATGACTTCCATACAAAGTTTTCGGAATAGCCCAAGCATCACGAGAAGTCTCACTATTGATCACCTAGATGAGATAGAGGAGTATCCGAAAGTGAATTGTTAATCCATCCAAGAATCAATTGATCTGTGTGCAACCAACGTGTGGCTAATGGGTTCAAAGTTGACACATCATTATCACCAATGATACTCTTTGGAGGACAAGGAACTTCATTTAGAACATACCCAAAAAGACCATTGCCACAAAGGACAGGTACAATATAACACCCCGGTCTTGTAGGGATCAAAGAGTTACTCCCTGTAACTTGAAACTCACAATTCCTCAATACATTTACAAACTCCAAAAATATAAAGTCATCAGAATACTACAAAATCCTCTTAATAAAATTCTTTGATTCTCAGAAATCCTCTATGAGTAATCCACCATGCTTAATTAATCATCTCGCCGATGCTCCATAATCCTGATCCTTAGCTGAACTATTCAAAATCATCTAAAAAATATATGGAGATAAAGGATGAGTTATCAACAACTCAGTAAGTAGAGGACATATACTCGTGTATAATCATGAGCATTTTCACAGAATTTAGAATGCAGAAACAAAACATTTTAGTATCAATATGCAAATCTCAAAAATACACATTATCAGAAAATCAGAGCGACTTTTTGAAACATTTTATATTCAAAAACCAACTTTTCATATTCAAAGACTCCTTTGGCACAACATGACTGAACATCTTCATCTTATCATATCATATCAGAGCATCATATCAAAATAGAGACCATGTTTAATCCCCGTGGTAGGGTTGTGCATCCTGCGGAAAGCTAAGCAGAACATAAATCACCATGTTAACAAAGCGATTGCACTCAGAATAGAAAACCACTATTATATCCCGTGGCGGGCCAGAGGTCACTATTGTATCCTGTGACAGGGCCAGAGGTCACTATTGTATTCCGTGACAGGGCCAGACATCAAAGCAAAACAGAATCAGAATCACCATATCAGAATCAGAATTAGAGTTAGAACAGAATCAGAAAGTCATGCCAAAGGTTTTTCTAATGCCACATCATATCAAAACAGAGTACTGATATTCAGATCATTTCACATTTTCCAAAACAGATTCGAAACATCTTCACGTCACATGCGAAATTTATCAAATTTTCATATTCACTCATTTTTCTCAGTTCAATAACAGAATGCCAAAAATAATATCATGTCTACACCAGTCATGACAAAAAATATTTTCTTCTTAAACAGAATCTCATGAGTAATGCAGAACAAATATCTGAGGTTGTTTTTAGATTTCTTTTCATAATAAAACATGCACATTTTCCAAAAAGGACCTCAGTTCATTTTATTTTATGCAAAGTCTAGCATACGAATCCCGCTTACCTGAACTTCTGAGCTTGTCAAAATTTTGCTCAAATCAATGTCGAGTCAACTATAAATCATCACCTATAAAATAATCACGTAATTCCATAAATTTTCAATCAATCACAAATTTACACCATTTAAGCCTAAGTTTTTACTATATCTATTTTAATTCTTCAATACCTAAAAATTCCATAACCTAAAAATATCCTCATCCTCTAAATTTCCTTGATACCGATCAACATTTAAGATAAGTACTAGTAAAAATTTCATTAAATAATAAATAAATGAAAAGCTTTAATCATAATTTAAATGTTCAAAATAAAATTACACTCTATATAAAAATAATAATTTTCTACCAATAGTACAAAATAAACATCCTATTTATTTCTGTAAAAATTTCTTATACTTCCCACAAAGACCATGTAAAAACATATTTAATATAAACATAATACCAAATTGAATCCACCCCATAATAAGGGTAATATTGTAATTTCATATCCAAAGATATGAAAAACTAACTTTACATAAATTCTTGAGAAAACGTTGAATGAGTTTACGTGCAACAGTCGGCGAGGCGGGGTGCGAGATACTCACCGAGAAGAGAACGAGAGACGTAATGGCAGTGATGGGCAGAGGTCGAAGGTGGTCCACGCAGCAGCAGAGCACTGAGATTGAGAGAGAGAGAGGGAGAGAGATGAGCGAGAGAGAGAGAGAGAGAGAGAGAGAGAGACGGAGAGAGAGCTCGGTGCGAGAGAGAGAATGAAGCTCACCGTGAGCCTGAGGTGGCGAGCAGCAGACCAAAAGGGCTAGGCGAAGGTTGATAGTGGTGAGCTCGATGGCTGGGTAGTGATGTTGCTTGAGGCTGAGGCAACCGGCGTGGAGGAGTTGCGGTATGTGAAATGCTCTGTTTTTGGTGGCTAAAACAGGGGAGTTTTTGGTTCACTTTGTAGGTGGTTTTCCTCGGCAATATGGTGGTGGTGTAGTGGTGTACGGCGGAAGAGCTGGAGCTCCAGTGAGGGTCAAGTGGAGGTGGCACATGGCAAGGCGGTGCTGCGATCCGTGGAGGTGCAGTGCATGGACGGTTTGAGTTGGTTCTGCATGGTGTCACGGCACTGCTGTTGTGGATGTGGAGGCAGTGGCTGTTCCACGGTGGTCCCATGGTTGAAAACTGGCTGCTAGGCTTCATGCGGTGGTGATGACGGCACGGAAGTTGGACGGTGGGAGGGGCATGCAACGCACCGATGTGGTTTATGGCAGTGCACGCACTATATGGTTTAGGACAGCAAAGGTTGTTGTTCTACCATGGGGTTCACGATTTGCCAAAGGTTGGGTGGTGGGGCTACCACACGGTGGTTTACGTTGTGTAAGGAGGAGCCCTGGTTGCTGTTTGCATAGGGAGGAGATGCTAGCAGCTTGGGCAGAAATATTTATGTTACTTGAAGAAAGTGATGTCGAGAGGTGGTATGGGAGAGATGCAGAGCGGCAACCCTAGATTTGATGGGTGAGTTTATACGTGAGATTTTTATATAAGGAAAAGCTAGTAAACCCTAGAGAAGAAAATGTGCATGACGTGAAGACATGAATGTCATGGATCTGATCTTTGATCTCATGGCCTGGGGTTTGGGCATACTAGTCCAATCCATGTATTTGGGCTTATGGGTAAGGTACGATAAATGAGCTGGGACCCAAAAGAAATTAAAAGACACTTAAACAGGCCAGTTAGAAAAATAAAAAAGTCCAACAAAAGAAAAAGGCACAATAAAATAAATAAAAGCCAATTAAAAACACTGCAACTCAATATTAATAAAGTAAAATAATTAAAGTCCAGCAATAAAATTATTCATTAAGGCAAAAAGCAAATTTAAATGCAAACAATAATTAATATCAAGGAAGCAAATCAAAATAAATTTCACAACTTAAGAATTATAAAATAAATCCAACGAGAATTCCGATAAATTTAAGACATGAGAACTAATATTTAATTAAATTAAAAAAAATCCTTCAATCAAAAAAATATTAAAATACGGGGTATTACATACAACTTGAGCTTTCCACAACAAATAATTGTTTGAGGCTAATTTAATTGAGATATCAAGAAGATTGGATTTAACAGAGAAGACAAGGGAAGCCGAGTCATCAATTTGTGGGATCGAGGAGGAGGTACAAGTTGACGCCATGCTATGTACCTTGGGGGCTCTTGATACTATGTGAGAAAACAACATGCCCCATGCTGTGGGCTTTGTATTAATTTATAGAAGAATTACAACTGCCAACATTGAGATCTTCTTATAGTTAGCCTACAAGCTATACAACCTGTTATACATGGAAACTAATAGCTATATTACAAAACATAGAATGTAGAAAACATTTACCATTATACGTGGAGAGTAGCATGGCTACAACTATGGAAACAAAGGGTCACAACTATATTATGGAAATGGAAAGTTATTTCAATAATATCCACTACCCAAAGCATGTTTGATGTGAGGGCCCTACCCCGCCTAACCTTTGTGGGAACCCTTGATATCGGTGTGTGTGGGAGGAGTTAGAGTGAAGATTCTCTCGATCCATTCCGCGAAGCATTACTGCATACATCGCAATAGAAAGAGAATACCTCGTGGGGAGTTGGGTCAAACGATTTCGTACTTAGCCTCACTTGATAATTGAGATGTGGGATTTCCTGGCCTATCATGTGCTGGTATCTTTGAGTTGGTTGCGGCTGGGTAAAGTAGCATACTCGGGGCAACAAGTTTCGGTGTGTATGTGTGTGTCTATGATCGAATGTATGTGCCTATTATGTGGTGAATGAATACTCATGTGCAAAGCCTATGAGCAAGTATCTGTGTGAGGAGCAACCATGTGGAGAAAGAATGTTACTTGACTCAAATAGGCTGAATATTGGTTTTTATAGGTTTTTTACTTATATGAAGATGGGTAACTCCTTGCCATAATATTACTATTGTGTTTTTATCTATTTTGCATAAAGAGAGAGCAGTGTTCTGAGAGGGTGATTCCTCTTCATGCATGCATACATATATATTCACTGAGAGGGTGATTCCACGCCAAGTTTCAAGGATACACATAGCTGCAAAAGTGTGGGTGATTCCTCTTCATGTATATATGTGTTCTTCCAGTATTTACATAAAATGTTTTTATAACATATTCGGTAGCATTATCTATTATTAGCAGTTTTGTCATAACTAAATATATGGGTTAAAGTGTGCGTTTTCATGACCTCTTCCTTTTTATGTTTCTTGTTTTGGAACAAAAGGCAAAGAATGGACTGTTTTTTGGGCCTGGTCATTACATATGAGGAGAGGTTTCAAAGGTGTATTTTGTTGAAGATAACATTAAACTCAAGGAATATTCCTTAAAAGAAGTTAAGGAATGCATACCACTAGTAAAACTCAAGGTTCGATTTCTTATGTTATGTGTATTTCCTGTTTTATGTTGAGAGTTGTTGCTTTCTTAATAAAAAGTTTAGTTTTTCTCTTAAACAAAATATGACTACTCTCAGGATCAAACATATGGTTATATTATAGGTCATCAATAAATTTTACCACATAAAGAGGTTATTTCTCTCTTCTTTCTCTATTTAGTTGGAGACTCTCCATCTCTCCTATGGTAGGAGTCCTACCCGCTTCCATCTCCCACTCATCTTTAATGCATTATAGGGGTGGGCAATGGGGGCCCGCACCCTGCTACCCCAGCCTCATCCTCCCCGCCCCTGTATATGAGTCCCACATTGTTTAATTAAGACTCTTGTGTTGTCTTAATCTCTTATATAAAGATTGATCTAGAAGGCTAATGAAATACAATTTTGTGAATATAATTTTAACAAATTTAAAAGCTATGTTATTAATTTTAAATTATGGTTATATTTACAAATTTTAATTTGTAATTTACATTATGTGAAAATTTGGGTCAAAAGATATTTTTTGGACCCAAAAATAGTGTTTAGGCCCAATAGGCCATGGGTACCATTCGACTAGGAGGGGGGCAGGGCAGATGAGGTGTCTGACCCCACCCTTGGCATTGGGGCTATGGGCCCCGACCTCGCCTACTGGGAGCGAGGTTCAAATCCTAGCTCTGCCCGTGTGGGGCCGGGTTGAGGGAAAGGGTCGACCTTGCTCCCGCATGGGCAAATAGCATCCCTGGTGTAATCCAGATGCCGCCTCTATGCACGTGTCATACAAAATTCATGCCAATAATGCATCACCATAGCAACGAATATAGTCCCAAGACAACTATTTGCTTGATAAATGACAAAGCTCTAAATTGATAGTTTGTTTCCTAAACCGGCCCAAACTGTTTGAATAAGGCTGGCATCTGTACATACCCCAAATTTGGGCCGATGGCATCTATATGTACATGCAGTAATATACTCCACTGTATTCTAACAACAACATCGAATCAAAGCTTACGTCAAAAGCACCAGAGCAGCAACTCAGTGCACTAAAACTAAGAGGATGGCACCCATAGATCATCCCCATGAAGATCGTAGTAACAGCTCAATGCACTACAAACAAAACAACAGAAAACAACACAAGATCTCAGTACTGCATAGAGAACGTACATGATGAAACGTGGGAATACAAAATGGAAAACAAAAGAGATGAACGTACATGTGAAGTGTTACCGTCTCTTGATTATGATCAAAGTAATTAGGTACGAGAATTAAAACCCAAGAAAGTCTGTGTGTGTGTGTGATATATATATATATATATATATATATATATATATAACATGATGTTTTCTGCAAAATATTCATCTAAGACGACTGGAGAAATCGTGAGATAATAAAATACTAGAAATGACAGTGCCGGCATGTTCAACACTAGTGATGTTCTGGACACCATCGGGATCATCACCAACTGTCAATACTAGTGAGAGGCGTCAGTTTTAAGTCCAATCATGCACAAGAAAAGAAGTTTTCTTTTCCACTTTCTTATTTTATGTTTTTGTGTGGATCTGTCCAGCAAGAAGAGGAAAAGATTTGTTGGGTATTTTATCATCAATTAATCGCTCGATTGTTTTTAGAGATAAAAAAAAGATGAGATAAAATTAAAATTAAAAAATTAAATAAAATATTATTAGAATATATTTTTTAATATTATTTTTATTTTAAAATTTAAAAAAATTAAATTATTTATTTTATTTTATATGAAGATTTAAAAAAATTATAATAATAAAATAAAATGAGATGAAATATATTTTGAAAATAAATTAAGCGTAAATTTCTATCTTGGTGCAAAGAGAAAATGGTACCAAAAATAAATAAGGAAGTAATTATGAACTGAAACACACTGAGAAGACATGCACCACAATCTCGACTTTAGTCCAATCGTAATAAGAGAAAATTAAGAAGTTGATGTTGGTCGGTGCGGGATCAGGCATCACTGTCAGGAAAAAGAGAAAAAGATTTGTGGGGTTTCAATTAACTTTTATATATATATATAAAAGGTTAGTGACAAAGAGAAAATATTCTCAACTTATATCTCGAAAAGAACCATTAATTCGTATGAGTACTGGCCGGAATACGACAAATTAAGTTAGGTCTCTTCATTAGTCGGCACGAAAGAAAACAGTAGTGGAGCCAATTATATTTTAGTTCAATATTCAAATATGCATCATGTGACTCTCTGCTTAATTAATTCATCGCTTTTGGTATGCATTAATGCATAATGATCGTCGATACTTTAATTTAACGGGTAATATCTAAAATCATAAAATTAACTTTCATGAGTTGAATGAATTCTCTCTTTTGCAAGAACGATTCCATTTGGGTTAGTATTAGTGTCTCTAGCTAGCTAATTCGTTCCAATCTTTTCAAAAGTAAAGTGGTTTCCTAGATAACTCGAGTTCTTTTACTTTTTATTTTAAGCAAATAGCCAGGTTTTATTACCCATCTCTTTTCACTTGTTATAAAACATTAAATTTGTAACCTAAAGTGGCACTTTCACCACTACAAGAAGCTTAGCTTGTAATTAATTTAGAGAAAATAGATAAGATATTGTAAATTAAAAGCTTGTTCGAGACAACATGATATATATTAAGAACTAACTTAATCAAGAAATTAGAGGATGATAATGATAACGATGATAGTGAGATGATTGCAAGAAATGATGGAACCAACTGGCCCTTGTCTGTCTATGACCCCCAAGGCCAAATTGGGGGGCCAGTACCTCTCATTTTAGACAAATTTTGGTACCTCTGATTCCGTTTATGATTATAAGATTATAGTTTATAAACTACATATATTTATGGTTTAACGGAGGGGTTAAACGTGCAATTAATGTCTAATTATTATCCATTGATTCTTTTTTCCTGAGACGGGTGTATAATAATATCTTTCTTGGGGCTTTTTAGACAACTCCATAGATAATTTGTTAGACCTAACTAATAATTTCTCCCAACAATGTCTACTTATTGTCCTTTGCCTTGCTTGGTTTTTTTTTTTTTTTTTTTTTGGGGGGGGGGGGGGGGGGGGGGAGGAGGGTTAATTAAATCGTTTTTGGGGCTTTAGCTAATTTTAGGAATCCTTCTTCAATTTTTTTTCTATATTTAGTTCTTAAAAGAAAAAACATGTAGAAAGGTCCAACAAAGATTTTCATCCTAAATGAGATTTTGTGTCGACCAAATGAAATTAGGGAAAAAGGGATAGAAATTGCCATTAAAATTGTACTTGAACGAGCTAGGAATTTTCTTAGAGAGGCATAACTATAATCTCTTTGATCAGTAGGTTTCGAAATTGTCATGGATTAAATAAAGAAGTTTCCAAAAACAGTTGTCAAAAGTAGTACTTAAGTGTTAAAATTCCGCTGCTTTTTTAACTCCATGATCATGAACCCACACACCGCTTAAGTAGCCGTTTAGCTTCAACTACAAGTTCGAGTGCTCTGAAAAGTTAGAAAATTAAGCAAAACTATCACCATACGCTTAAGGACTGCATTGACTTACAAGGACACCCCCCCCCTAAAAAAAAAAACGGAAAGAGAGAGCAATCTGAAAAATACACAAAGGCAAGCAGTCGATCGGCCTTGAGTGTAAGGTTGAACATCAAACGAATGGAGTGCTTTAGAAGATAATCTCGATCTTTTGGTGATTGCTTAATTTGGTAATTACTATCCTAATTAATTCTGCTCCCTTGAGTAGAGGCAGATCGAAGGCCTAGCTAGCTAACTAGGAAAGAGATAGATCAAAAGTATCATCCAATAATGCTAATATTACTTATATATTATTACTTATTGATAACGCCCCGCACCATGCAGGGAGGGTTTTCAATCCCGCCCCCCACCAGGTAGCGGGTGTAGGGCCCCACTACCTACCCATATTATTAACAAAACTTCAAGCTGGACAATAGTTAGAGCATTGCCAAAAGTGAAAGTAAAAGAAAATGTGATTATGATGTTTCATTTTTTGCAATTTAATGAGTAATTAATGATCTAGAAGATGACTATATATATATATATATTAAATAAATTAAAATTATTTTCTCCTTTCAATTAATGTTATTGATCTAATTATACATATAGGGAAATGTAAAGACGTTAAACGTACGTACTAAAATGGTCTTCAGAATTCGATGCTCATGTTAACATGCATAAAGGTTTAGTCGGTGGGCATATGCATCCACAGGATCAGCCTTGAATGGAAATTTTTATCATGGCATCTGTATACAAGTTTGTCACCCATAAATAGTAAACATGTCTCCCTCCATTTGAATAAATTCCTGCTAATAATTGGTATATATTTTACGATGAATAATAAAGAAATCGTCATAAAAGAATATATATATATGATTTTCTCTAATTTTACGTGACATGATATCACTTTGTACATCATAACTTGTAATAACAAATCGTTACGCACATTATTAAAACGTCAATCTGACATCAACAAAACCAAAATGCCACGTGTACATCATAACTTGTAATTAATTTTCTTGGGATTTAATTTTCTTGTAAGTCATAAAAAAAGTATCAAATTTTAAAAAGAAAATTATAGCCACCCTGTTTGGCAACATGTAGATTGAATACGTTAGCTCCGAGTGTACGGAAGGAATCTTTTTATTGCAGAAAAGGGTTTAGATATGTTGGAAGGCGTAAATTGGTGGTTGTTTTATCATTTCTCGTCAAGAAAAGAGGAGGTAGAGAAAGTGGACAAAAGCAATGCCGATTTACCACTTTGAATATTTAATAGTTAAGGTACAGAAAAACGCACGCGTGAATTTTCACTAGCCTAGCTAGATGCTTTATCTGTCAAGTCCAGGCAAGTACTCATGTCATCCAAAATGGACAACTGATGAATCGATGATCCCATGCATGTAGGATAGAAGAGTAATGTTAGAGAGAAATTATTGTAATAGTGTATATTTTATACTCACTGCATGATTATTTTTAGTTGATTGTTTTTAATACTCATTTGGAGAGATGTGTGGTCTAAATGATGTCACATCATATGTGCAAAATGAATATTTCTAATAGTGACTTCTATTTATATTTATTCTTCTTAAAAATATATGTTGGACAACTGATGATCCTCGGATGCATGCTACAAATATATGTTGTTTCATTTTTTTCATCACGTTAAATATATATATATATATATATATTAGGTCAAGTGCGTGATTAGTTTTGGAGTTTTATATATTTTTTTTCTATTTATAAAAAAGAAATTCTTTTTATCAGTCATTATTTATTATATCACATCTTATGAAAAATATCCTCATATCCTATGAAAAAGTTATAAGTATAAGGTGTAGAGGTGAATAATGGCTAATGCATAACATTTCTCTTATCCAAATCTAAATTTTATTATTTCAATTATCAAATTTCTAATGTTCTTAATAAGAAATTCTGGCTAGTTGAAAAGTCAATATATATATATATATATATATATATATATATATATCTTATAAAGCAGTAAATTAAGTAGAAAATAAAAGTAAGAAAATATAAAATATAAACTAATTAACGAAGTTTTTTTAATTTAAAATATTTTTAACAAAAAAAAAAATGAGAAATAGGAAAAATAGAAAATAAAAAATAAAAGATAAATGGAAATTAATGCTTTGGTTGATATTTCTGTTTCAAGTTGAATTAAATAATAATATCTAATGCAACAATAATTAATGCAACTTTCTAGAGTAAGATCGGTGTCCATGATTTACCTGCTGAATGCAATCAAAACAGCTACCAATTAAAACCGACGAAGAAATAAAGGAACGGAGAGACATTATTGCCAGGTCTCACATGCTGCACGTCCATGCCATGTCCTTTTTGAGACATAATTGCTAGCTAGAGTCAAAATTAAAGGGCGCATGAGATCAATGATGTGTGTAAATGGAAACGAATGATCAGCAAAGACAAAACAAGAGAACCATTAAAAAATAGGAATCTTGACAGTTTTGGACATGTAAATTGTGACAACAATATCTATATAATATATATGACATAAAAGCAACAGTTAGGATGACAAACAACATAGTTTCCAAGCTCTCTGTACGGCATGTGTCGGCATTGGAGACTGTGAGATCAGTAGGGACAGACAGATCATATAAATCGTACGTAGGTGATCATGATCTTGGCCTTCATATAAATCGACATTGCTAGCTGTGATTCCTGTTATCTCAAGCAGTACTGCTGGTTTAAATGAAGAGTGGATCAGTCATTTTACATGGGGAAGAAATGATCAAAGTAATTAAACATTGATTTAAATCATCAAAATCATGGAAAAGCAGTCTGAATTTAGTTTGTTGGATGTTGAGGAAACACACTTTGGTGCGTTATCCGCACCTTAATTGCATGCACGGGACAAAATGTCAGGATCCTGCAGATATTTCTGCTTTGTATACAATATTTTATATATATAAGTTTATCACTCGTGTATAGCTCATGTTCTCAGAATATACAAGAAAGGAAAAAAATATTCTAAAATTGTATTGAATGAGAAAATGAAAATCTATCTTTTACAGAGGTACGACATTCTATTTATATACAAATTAGCTAACTACTAAACCTACACGTGGCTTAATAACTTAATGCTCCTCCTCAAGATGGAGTGTAAATGTCAATGACACCTATTTTGGAGAGAATACTAGAAAAAGAGTTAAAACCAAGAGGCTTAGTTAGTATATCTGCTATTTGATGAATAGATGAAACATGCAAGGTCTTGATGGTTCCTGCCAAGAGTTTTTCCCGAACAATGTGACAATCTATGTCAATATGCTTGGTTCGTTCGTGAAAAACAGGGTTGACAGATATGTGAACAGGAGCCTCATTATCACAGAAAAGTAAAGCTGGTTTGGTTTGAGAAATAGACAGGTCTTTGAGCAAGTGTTGCAGCCATGTTATTTCACACGTAATAGTTGCCATCGCAAGATATTCAGCTTCTGCTGTGGATCTAGACACCGTGTTCTGTTTCTTGGATTTCCATGAAACAAGTGATTGTCCAAGGAAAATACAAAAACCGGTAATTGACTTCCTGGTGTCTCTGCAAGTAGCCCAGTCTGCATCACAAAAAGCCTTGAGTTGCAAGTCACTTGATGAAGATAAAAATATCCCTTGACCAGGATTGTGTTTGATATATCTCAATACTCGATGAGCTGCTGCCAAATGAACATCAGTAGGTGCTGCTACATACTGGCTTAAGATTTGAACTGCAAATGACAAATACGGTCTCGTTATTGTCAGATAAACAAGTCTACCCACCAACCTTCTATAACAGAGTGGATCTTCAAGAGGTGTTTCTTCTATTTTTGAGAGTCTAAGATTTTGATCCATTGGAAATGAAGCAAGTTTAGATGCTAGGTACCCTGAATCTGATAGTATTTCTAAAGCATACTTCCTCTGTGAGACAGCTATCCCTTTCGTTGATCTTGCAATTTCAAGACCAAGAAAGTACTTCAAAGCTCCGAGATCTTTGAGCTTGAACTAAGAATGAAGAAATTCCTTTAAATCACTTACTACTAAATCATCATTGCTGGTGATGATGATATCATCGACATACACTAATAAAGCAATGAAGGAATTGTTTTTCTGTCTTGTAAACAAAGTTGGATTAGCTGTAGATTGAATAAAACCATGTTTCAACAAAGCAGTAGAAAGCTTAGAAAACCACTGCCTTGATGCCTGTTTCAGGCCATATAAAGATTTGTTGAGCTTGGATACAAGTTGATTAGCAGAATCTGACTTGACAGTGGGCATGAACTCCCCCTTGGCTGCAGCACTATTTTGATTAAAATAAAAACCCTGAGGAAGAGACATATAAACTTCTTCTTTTATGTCTCCATGCAAAAATGCATTGTTGACATCTAATTGGTGCAATGACCAGTCTTTAGATGCGGCTATAGCTAAGAGTACCCTGACAGTAACCAGTTTTGCAATTGGTGAAAAAGTCTCCATATAATTCAATCCTTCTTGCTGTGTATAGCCCTTAACAACTAAGCGCGCTTTATACCTTTCAACAGATCCATTAGAATTGTATTTTACCTTATAAACCCATTTACATCCAATAGCATGTTTGTTAGGAGGTAAATGAGTGAGAGTCCAAGTTTTATTATCTTCTAAAGCTTTGATTTCAACAGCCATGGCATCACACCATTGACTGTGTTGAATGGCTTCTCTAAAGGAATTGGGTTCTTTATGTAAGGATATAACAAGTGCGAAAGCTCTATTTGAGGTAGACAAATTTGAATATGATATAAAAGAAAAAGTTGATATGGAATACCTGAGGATGAACCTTCACTCGAGTTAGATGATGAAGTGGCTTCTGCAGTTGTGGCTAAGCTACAATGATAATCTGCAAGATAAAATGGCTGCTTATGTATTCTAGTAGACTTTCTAGTTGAAGATTGTGATGGAACCTCAGGATTTGATGGAGAACGTACTGGAATTGAAACAGAAACTGACTCAAAATTTTCTGGGATTGAATGGGAAGGAGTTTGAGTTTGAAGATAATAAAACGTTGCATTATCTGTTTGTGGGACAGGTAGAACAATTGATTTTGTAGGAAGATCATAACCTGTTTTGAATGGAAAAACAGATTCTCGAAATATAACATCTCTGGACAGCAAAATAACATTGGTTTCCAAATCATAGAGTTTATACCCTTTCGTTCCATGTGGGTATCCAATGAACACACAAGGATGAGCTCTAGGTGCAAACTTTGAGCGATTATGAGATAGAGTTGATGCAAAACATAGACCACCGAACACTCTAAGATTTGAGTAATTTGGTGGCTTAGAAAATAGAACTTCATATGGTGTTTAATTTGATAACAGAGGTGATGGAGTTCTATTGATCAAATGAGTTGCTGTTAAAATGCACTCACTCCAGAAATTGAGAGGTAGATTAGCATGAAATCGTAGGGATCGGGCCACAATGAGTAGATGTTGGTGTTTACGCTCAACTACACCATTTTGTTGAGGTGTAGCTCTACAAGTTTGTTGACGAACTAGTCCTTTAGAAGCATAGAAATCTGACATATGAAACTCATTTCCCCTATCAGTTCTACTAACTTTGATATGAATATTAAATTGAGTCTCAATGACATTAAAAAATGACTGAAGAAGGAATTGAGTGTCAGATTTATTTTTCATTAGATATACCCAAGTACATCGTGAGCAATCATCAACAATTGAAAGGAAGTATCTGAAACCAGTGATAGATTCAATAGCAAAGGGACCCCAAATGTCAAGATGAATCAAATCAAAAATTTTATTGCTGATAGAATCACTGGTATTAAATGGCAATCTTTTATGTTTTGCCAATGGACAAGTATTACAATCAAAAGTTGAAGGAGTAGTAACATCAGGAAACAATTTGTGAATTATTTGGATCCTTTTTAAGGAAGGATGGCCTGACCTAAAATGCCATAGATCAAAAGAAGAGTTGTTTACAGTAGAATTGAAAACAGAAATTTTACTAGAATTAGCAGCATAATGTTTATCAGATGGTTGAAACAAATACAACCCAACCACTTGTTTAGCCACTCCAATCGTCTTCCAAGAGTGTTGGTCCTGTATGAAACAGAAATCAGCAAGAAAAACAAAACAACATGATTTTTCAGTAAGCTTTTTGACTGATATGAGATTAAAAGAAAAAGAAGGAACATGCAAAACATTATCAAGAATCAATGATTCTGATAATTTGACTGTTCCAATGTGTGTTACTGGAACACAGATACCATTAGGCAATTTTACTGAAGCATGTGCAACGGAGACAATTGTAGTGAAATGCGAAAGGGAACTGACCATATGATCAGTAGCACCACTATCAACTATCCAAGAATTTGACTTTTGGAGAACATGATCAGGTGAGTTAACTATACCTGATAGACTCAATGGATTTGCTACAGCATTCATTGTTGTTGGTTGTTGTGAGGAGTTTTGATGAAATGAGAGAAGTTGATTACATTGTTCTTGAGTAAAGGGGAATTGAGGAGTGGAGTTTGAACCATTAGATGCTTCATCAAAGCTATTCAAAGATGTTGAAACTTGATTAACAGAGGATGTTCTTGGCCTTGCATTTTGTCGATACCCTGGAGGATATCCATGCAGTTTATAGCACCTGTCAACCGTATGTCCAATGAGGCCACAATGAGTGCAAACTGGTCGTGATCTTGATTTTTTATAATTCTTGACATTAGTTGAGGAAGTCGATGCAGGGGCCACATTCTTGCTAAACAAAGCAGCAGATTCAGACAAGATTGAAGATCCAATAACTTTCATTTGTTTCTCTTCTTGAAGAGTAAGAGATAAAACTCTGTCAATGGATGAAATTGGATCCATTAAGAGAATTTGACGAATGTGTGTAAAAGAATCGTTAAGGCCCATTAAAAATTGGACAACATATTCATTATTATGTTGATCAATGATTGTCTTCAAAGCTCCACATGAACAACTTGGCTGACAAATACAACTGGGAATGGGCTTAACATTGGAGAATTCATCCCATAATGCTTTGAGTTTTGTGTAATACAAACTAATAGAACTTTGATCTTGAATTAAGGACGAAAGATCCTTCTTAAGTTGAAAAAGACTCGGGCCATTACCTTGCGTAAACCTAGTCTTTAAATTGTTCCAGACTTCTGCAGCAATGGAAGAACTGATAACACTTGCAGCAATCTCTTGCGTAAGAGAATTTAAAATCCAAGAAAGAACCATATTATTGCATCTAAACCATTGAACATAAAGCGGATTAGATCGATTTGCAGGATAAGAAAAAGTTCCATCAATAAAACCCGTCTTGTTCTTGGCATTGAGGGCCATTACCATCGACCGACTCCAAGTATAATAATTCTCACCATTCAGAGATTGAGAAACCAAAACAGATCCAAGACTTTCTCCATGATGAAGAAAATAAGGGTTTGAGAAATCTTCAACAAAAGAACTGGTACGAGTAGAGTTTTCGGGAGCAGGATTTCTACCTTCTGATACCATCTCAAAATATGCAAGAAAGGAAAGAAATATTCCAAAATTGTATTGAATGATAAAATGAAAATCTATCTTTTACAGAGGTACCACATTCTGTTTATATACAAATTAGCTAACTACTAAACCTACACGTGGCTTAATAACTTAATACATGTAATGTTGGACACCTTCTTTATGAATTTTGCATTAGAATATTACACTTGCATTAATTATTTTTCCCGCCTATAGTCATATATATATCTATACACAGTGTTTAGATCGAGCGATCTGCCTCATGCGCGCCAAGATTGAGGCTTCAGCCAGCTAGCGCACCAACACAGTAAGAAGCTTTTTGTCTACGCTTTACGAGTAGAGAGCTTGCACTGTAGGGTTCGGAACTACGAAGAATTATATTCGTTTTCTTAACAAATATAAAATGGCACATTTTAATTAACAATTGAACACAGGGAGTGTTTGCTTGCCCAAAACAAATTGTAAGCTGATATTTGCATTAATTGAGTCTTTTGAACATGTTATATTTAATGTTCGAAAGGTGATGACATTTCTACAGCCGAAGAGTTAGGGAAAAAATACACTTGAGCAAGGAGGTCGTGGCCTAAAAATTATTGCCTTTTATGTGTAGATCAGTAGTACTTTTGATCCATAGAAATGGTTACAAGCTTAGGAGATTGACAGAGCACTCATGCATTGTGCCCCACAAAATTGATCCGTTGTCATCTCGATTAATTAATTGACATGTACCTTAGGTTTAAATTGAAGTGAAAAGGTTGCCACATTAGTCCTGAGGGTAAAATGTCATCTCATGCCTTACCTAGTCTTCAGTAGGAGCATGAATATAAATGTAAAACTTTAACTAATTATTAGGATATTTACAACAACTTATTATAATGACTTTTGTCCTGCCTTGCTTGTCCATGATGCATGTTGTCCATTAAGTGTTCTTTGAAAGTCGTCTTTGATGAATCATTGTCCTTTTACATACAATAATGAGTCTACAAGATTACTATATGCTAAATACAGTCCACATAATGCAGGAACAATAACGTATCTACTGGTTATGAAGAGAAAACGCGTAAGTGCTCTCTCTAAATAACCAAATTATTATGGAAACATTATATTTTTACCCACATTGACTATTGAACCAGTTTCTTTCTTTTGTTGATTGTAGCTTAAAATGTGAAGAAAAGCTAGTTGGGATTGATATAGAGATACAAGAGATGTCAAAACCAAGATTTGAGTAAGAGTCTCGAGATAACCATCTGGATGCCTATCATGTTTACCGGATATATTGGTATGATGGAGCTAGCGTGGTTTGAACCTACACTACAACACAATTGGTCTTTAGTGACGGTTGGAAAATTGTGACAGTCCCCAAACCGTCACTAAAAGGTCTTTTCTGTGACGGTTTTTTGAAATCGTCACTAAAGACAGATGAGGTTTTTTTAACGTTCGAACGTATTGAAAATTTACGTTCGAACATCAAACTTACGTTCGAACATTCTGGCAACTTACGTGCGAACGTGAAATGTTTTGGCGCCAATGTTCGAACATTAGTAATTAACGTTCGAACGTTAAATGTTTTGCATCAAAGTTCGACCGTTAATTAATAACATTCAAACATTGATTGTAAATTTAAATTAAATGACTCTAATTTAAAAATTATGTGGTTTTTATAGTGCATAATTTGTGAATAAGTCTAAAAAATTGACTTGTATATATTTATATATATACAATTTGTAATATATAAATATATTTTTATGTTTATATATATTTGAAGTGCAGTGATTTAGTATTTAAATTGAAAAATATAACATTAAAGAAGATTGAGAATTGAATGGTGAAAAATCATAGAAATATTAAATAACATTTTTCTTTATAAATAATAAAAACAAAATACAAAATATGATCGAATTTCTTAAACAACACTCAGATGATAGCGTTGTTCAAAAATTCAAAATTCGTATCTCCTCAGTCAAGGTATCAACCTTGTCGTTGAGGATACCTACACGATGGGCGATCTCAGATACAGACACCTCTATAGCCGCGAGCGATTGATCAATCTTATGATCGATATCTGCAGTCAGTTGTGAGATCACCGCATCAACCCAAGCAGGCTGTGCATCTCTCGCAGATGTACTCGGCGGCTGCTGACTACTACTCCCCACATGACCTGGCTCAGGCTGCGTCGGAAAAATTAGATCCTCTGCAGGGGGTGGCTGACGTCTCTAGCCTGTCCAATGCTACGTCGATGCGTGGTCATGTCGAGGGGGCTCGCCTCATAACGGATCCTCTCAAAGACGTGAAGTGGCAAATCTATGGGATCTCCATGTGCCACTCATATCAAAAATTGTGCCCGAAGCCGACTAAATGTGGTTTTATGTGCCACAGGATCTACGTTTGTTGCAACAATAATGTGCAATATGCGGAAGAAAGGCAGCAGATGGTTCTGGTTGAATGCGTTCTTCCTCTCGATCTGCATGCGGTCCTTCCCAGTAAAGATGTAGAAATCCTCATCCTCGGCCTCTAATCGGTCTGCATCTCTGGCTGATGCTAGCTCAAATGGGTGGCCAGTAGATGATGCAAAAGTGGCTACATCCTCACGGGATGTAGCATGTGCAGATGTCCAACTCCTCGATGAATCCCGAGGTGCTCGACGATGACATCTGGTGAAATATCAATAGAAACACTGCGTATAGTCACGGTGTGAGAGGATGTGTCCTGAGGCATGGCACACATCCCCATATAGAACTCCTGAACCATTGAGGGGTATACCTTCCCCCTCAATGTGCAGATATTTCCCCATCCTCTACTGAGGAAAACATCTCTCAGGTTCGTCTGCTCCCAAATGAGTTTGTCGAACTCATTAATCAGGACCTCTCGCTCTACTATAACAGTACGAGCCCCGATAAGAGCAGTGTCCTGAGTGGCTCATTCCCTCCCTCATTTCCTAGTATGCAGAGGATAAGCCATATCCTGAAAATAAAGAAAGAAAAAAATTATTTACATTGAGGAATTTTTTGTGTTAATTTTAAACTGCTCTGCATTAATGTTCGAATATAGTAAAATATAAGTTCGAACGTTAAGATAAAACGTTCGGACGTGTTTCTTTTACGTTCGCAAGCAAAACACATACATCCGAACGTATAACATACACGTTCGAACATAAGCAATAAATAAATATTGGCTGATGTATGTTCAGACGTTTATATTATACATTCAAACGTATGTGTTTTACGTCCGAACGTAAATATGAACATCCGAACGTCCAAACGTTCGAACATAAATATTGTAACGTCGTATGTTCGAACGTCTTGGTGAAATGTTCGAATGTAAACAACAAATAAATTTAAACGACATACGTTCAAACGTGTATCTTATATGTTCATGGTATTGTTTTACGTGCGAACGTAAAGAATTTACGTTCGAACGTTAAAGCTTAAATAAAGTTAAAAAAAAGTTAGTACGTTCGGACGTATTCATTAAACGTTTGGACGTAAAATTTATGAAAAATAACATCCGAATGTAAAAAATTAACGTTCAAACATATAAGCCTTAACGGCTATGTAATTGAAACGTCATATGTTCGAACGTCTTGGTGAAACGGTCGAACGTTACGAGACAAAATGTCTGAGTCGATTCAGCTATTATTAAAATTTCAAAAATTAATCTACAACGTTCTAAATGCCGAAATGTCACCGTAGAAATGAAGTATACACTTCAAGAAACATTTCTACGGTAACTATTTAGCCAATGACAAGCCGTGGTGGCCGGAAAATGGAGTTGAAAATCTGGCCACCACTTATCATTTTTAAACAAAACTCAATCCAAATCTCAAATAAAATATATGTTATTTGATTAAAAGATGAATGCCTACCTTTTAGTGACGGTTGTGGCGGAGTTTGACGGCGGTGGAGACGGAGGAGAAGCAACGTACAACAGTCAGACGATGATAACGATGAAAATGACATGGATGTCGTTCTGTTTCCACCTTATATACGCAAAACGTTCGAACGTAATTCTTAGTACGTTCGAACGTGTTTCGATTTATTTTCCTAAATATTAACTATAATATATTATATTATTAATATATGTTATATATTATAATGTTATATATAGCATTATAATATATAATATTATACTATAATATATATATATAGTATATTATAGTATATATATACAGTGTATTATATATATAATGTATTATATAGTATATTATATATATAGTACAGTATATATCTAATATTATATAATATAATATATAATATATTATATATATGATCTATTATAAACTAATGAAATCAACATTAGAACCACATGCTCTTATTACTTGTCTAAAACAATATACTTTATTATTACAATCTAGTACCCAAAATTCTAGTGTACAATTTCCTAAATAATTTGATTGGAATCAAATTACTCTCCCTAATGAATGATAATTAGATTAATTGGTTTTTTTGAATTTGTGAGTGTTATTATATTTTTAAAGTTTAGCAATATATTTATATATGTTATTGTGATTTTATGCTTACTCTTTAAATAATTGTGATTATTGTTTGTGAATTTTGTGAATAGTTTGTGAGTTTATAGTGTTCATTGATGAGTTAATATGTGTATACATATTGTTGTGAGAATATTGTGAATATGTTGTGATATGGATTTAAAATATTGTGATTATTTTTTTTGAATTTTTATTGAATATGTTTAACAAGAAAATTATAAGTTTATGATCTTAATTTAAGTAAAGACTAAAAACATTTAATATACAGATAATATGAAGTTTAATATTTAACATGGAGTAAGTATGTATAATATATTCATACTAATTTAGTTAGAATATGATTATTATTCAAATTATAAGAATAGTGTAAATTATGTCTTAAAAATATATATATATAACCTAACTATATATAATGTATAATTCTTTTTTCATATAGAAGGAGTTCAAAGACGGGGCTGGCCATTGGATCAGTAAATAGCAAGGTGCATTTTTTTGGAGATGATCGATCCATTTTGTTTTCAAACTAACCTTCAAACATCCTTCATAATTGTGCATGTTACAAGTAATAAATATATAGAGGACCGACTAGCTAGCTAGCTTGGTGATCACGTTGTAGTTACGTACCTTCATTTGTTGCATTTGTGGCTATGAAGTGGGTCGTACGTATCTTCAGACATCGAGATAGGTGTCCATTAAGTGGTAACCCCAGCCGTACTGCAACAACTGATAGTCGTTGAAAGTCGGGAATATTTATGAACGGTATAGAACTGGGTTGGATGAAGTTGAAAGTCATATATTTGGATGCTGTTGAAAGTCATACAAATTCTGACCCTCCGATAATGTGATTCAAGAAAATCATTACTATATAGTATTTATATAGTGCATTATATATATATATATTTATAAGTTTTGTTGTTCGTTTTATTAATTATATATTATTGATTTATATATATGGTATAGTATATATACTATATTAATTATGTTTTTATTTATAAAGTATATGCTATCATATATATATATAAAATATAGTATATATACAACATTATAATATAGTATATAATGCAGAATTTAATAAGAATCATATATTATTGATTTATATATATGGTATAGTATATATACTATATTATTGTGTTTTCATCTAAGTATTATGCTATCATACTATATATATATATAAAATATATATAGTATATATACTACACTATAATATAGTATATAATACAGAATTTATGGAGTAACAAACAATATCTCGAACAACCAGGTTGTATGAAATAAGAAAATAGTGAAAAGAAGTTGGTATTTTTTTCAACTTTTTTTTAAAAAAAAAATTATAATGAAGAGAAATATTGTGAGTATCTAGAAAATAATAGGTATATATAACTATTATATTAAGGAATACTAACTATTGAATAAAAATTTACGCCCGACCATGATTTTTTAACGTTCGAACTTTAATAATGTATTCCCGTTGTATTTTTTGTATCTGTTAGGAATGGTACGTTCGAACGTTTCAATTATAGCGTTCGAACATTAAAGTAAAAGTGCGGAAAATTTCCTGCTCGAATAAGGTGATGATCTAAACGTTCGAACGTTTATACTATACGTTCGAACGTTTATACTATACGTTCGAATGTTAGTGACTGAAAATCACTAGAAAATTATAACGTTCGAACGCAAATTTCTGAACGTCCGAACTTTAGGAAATTAGTGCGGGAAATTTTTCGCTCGATTATGGTAACTCTTTGATGATATGAACGTTCGATGTGCAAGTTGTACGTTCGAACGTTAGTCGGGAAAAATCTATTTACGTTCGAATGACAAATTCCTTAACGTTCGAACATAAAAATAAAAAAGTGCAGGAAATTTTCCACTAGATTTCATGCCCTATCATACGAAGGGTACGTTCGAACGTTTATATAAATGTCCAAACATTAATCGCCGAAAAATTATCCTATTTTCTTACGTTCGAACGTCATAGTAAAATTGGGCGGGATAATATAACGTTCGAACGTACAACTTAAGCGTTCAAACGTCTGGTCTAATAATTTTAGACTTAATGAATTCACGCACGGGAGGAAACGGCTCATTTTTGCTTCTCCCATGCGCGACAGAGAGACAGAGTTGAGAGAGAGTCTTCTGCAGGAGAGAGAGAGGGGGTTGAGAGAGAGAGGGTTGAGTGAGAGAGAGTTGAGTGAGAGAGGGACATAAGTTAGGGAGAGTAAGAGTTAGAGTGAGAGTCCCGTTGAGTTTTGGTAAGAAAAAAATATTGAGTTTTTGTCTTTTTTTTTTTAATTTTATGATATTTGTATTGTGTTTTTGTTATATAATACAAAATAATAAATTAGTGTTGTATTTTTTTTAAGGATTGGTTGTTTTGGCAAATTGGAAGCTTTGAATTTGTAAGAGGATATTGTGAGTGCTAGGTATATTTCTAAACTTTAACAATATGTTTATACATTTTATGATTACTCTTGAAATATTGTGATTATTGTTTGTATAGTTTGTGAATAGTTTGTGAGTTATTGTGAATATGTTGTGATATGGATTTGAAATATTGTGATTATTGTTTGTATAGTTTGTGAATAGTTTGTGAGTTATTGTGAATATGTGAATTTTCTTTGAAAATTATTATTTGTGAATTTTGTTTGAAAATGTTAACATGTTTAGAAATATGTTGTCTTTAGGTTTCTTTAATACATGGTTATTGCTTACTCAAGTTTAGGAATATGTTTATACATATTGTTATCATTTTATGCTTACTCTAGAAATAATTATGATTATTATTTGTGAATTTTGTGTGAATATATGTTTATATGGTTAGAAATATATTGTATTTAGTTTTTCGTATTTATGTGAATTTTTTATATAATAACTTTTTTTGTGTTTTTTAAATTTGTTCTTTGACAAGAAAATTATAAATTTAGGATTTTAATTTAAGTAAAGATTAAAAAAATTTAATATACATTTAATATGAGATTTAATATCTAACATGTAATAAGTATATATAATATATTCATACTAATTTAGTTAGAATGTGATTATTATTCTAATTATAACTATAGTATAAAACTTGCTTTAAAAAAAAAAAGAAAAAAAAAAGTATATAACTTAATTATATATAAAATATATATACACATACAATAACTACAATTAATAATTACTTATTAAATATAAATAACTCACTCAATTAAAATTATATAATAACATTTGAAATTAAGTATAACAATTAAAATGATACTTTAAGAATGATAATAATTAAAATGTTATAATAACATTTGGAATTAAGTATAACAATTAAAATAATTCTTTAAGAATTATAATAATTAATATTATATTATAACCTTTGAAATTAATTATACCAATTAAAATAACTCTTTAAGAATTATAATAATTAAAATTATATTATAACATTTGAAATTAAATATAACAATTAAAATGATATTTTAAGAATGATAATAATTAAAATGTTATAATAACATTTGGAATTAAGTATAACAATTAAAATAACTCTTTAAGAATTATAATAATTAATATTATATTATAACATTTGAAATTAAGTATAACAATTAAAATTATATTATAACCTTTCAAATACTCTTCAATAAAAAAGTCTTGTACCTACCAAATAAGTAGAGTTGGAATAAATATACTTATTTATTATAAACTAAAGAGTAAGTAAATAAAGATCAAATAAATGCTTATATAAATATTATATACTTATTGTCTACATAAATAAATAACTCACTCAATTAAGTATAACAATTAAGATTATAATTGTGGAATGATAATAATTAAAGTTATATAATAACCTTTAAAATTATATATAACAATTATATAATAACAACGAGGCAGAATGATCTTGAAGAAATGTCTATCAATTTGCTTAACTGTCATTGTCTCTTCGGCCTTGACTACTCTCTTCTGGTCTTGACAATTACTAATTGAGAGTTTGTCAGGACTGGAGAGTCTATGACAGTTAAGCAATTAGACTAAAATATAGACATTTCTTCAAGATCATTGTTCCTCGTATCTACTCATGATACAAAACTTGTGAATATATTCTTCCATCTCTCTCTAGTTTAACAATATAACATGCAATACTATTTGTTTGACAATCTAGACACAGAAGATGAAGATATTATTTGTACTGTTTTTTTATAGATGAGTGTGACATTGCATAAATAACCTTAGACCCGTTTGGGAATTAGTGTACATTTATGTGTCCACTAATTCCTGAATTGTCCAGTGTGGACAGTTTGAAATTATAGTATCTGTATTGCACATTTTTGTTACTCCTACTTTCCACATTTAATATGAAGTTTCGGTGTCTTCTTCTACTGTTCTTTGGGTATACTGTTCGTAGGGTCACAATCCCTCTTTTTGAACATGTGTACTTGGAGAACTATGGGGAGGTACTATCGAAATTTCTACTATCGTGGAAAGTAGTAGAGTGATGAGATTTGTGCAATATGGATAATATAATCTCGAATGGGATAGGACCAACTATCTTGTCAAAAAAGTAACTTCGTATTAGAGCATGACATGCATGTGAATTTTCTATGTACATGTTATTAATAGATAGATGCTTTTAGAAATGGACAAAACTTGGATGCGTCTGGGCGATAGACTTGGAAAGGATTACATACTCTATGCACGTGGAGTAAGAACCTTTATTGATTTTGCACGGGCCTCTGCTGATAGTCGTGGTTACATTAAGTATCCATGTCGAGGGTGTAAAAATTTGTGTGCGATAGGGTTGGATGAAGTAGAAAGTCATATATTTGTGAATGGTATGGATCTAGGTTATACCCGATGGGTACTGCATGGTGAGCCGTATGAACAGTCAGCAGATGTATTGGTCGATCATCACAATTATTTGCGGCACATGGATGATGATTATGAGCAGGATGAGATGGAGGAGATGTTGGGTGACATTGGAGCGGGGATGTTTATGGATGAGGTTGACGACAATGACTCAAGTGACGGAGGGACTTATTGTGATAATTTCGCTTCAATATGGGAAGATGCAAAGCGCGAGCTTTATCCAGGTTGTACCAAACATTCCAAAATGTCGTTTATTGTTCGGTTGCTTCACATTAAGTCATTGTACGGGATGTCGACGAAAGGAATAAACATAGTATTGGACTTATTTAACGAGGTGCTTCCCGAAGGGTCTGCATTGCCCAAGAACTTTTATGAAGCGAAACAGTTGAGAAATGGATTAGGATTTGAGTACAAGTCCATACATGCATGCAAGAATGATTGTATTTTGTTCTGGAATGAGAACAAGGGGAAACAAGAATGTCCTATATGCGGAGAGTCGAGGTGGAAGGGTAAGAAAAACGTACCGATTAAGGTGTTGCGGTATTTTCCCTTGAAACCTAGGTTGCAAAGACTATATATGTGTAAGAAAATAGCTCATAATATGAGGTGGTACGAGGAAAAAAGAGTTAAGAATGACGCAAATTTGAGGCACCCAGCTAATTCACTTGCATGGCAGTCTTTCAATAATCAATATCCAGAGTTTGAGATAGAAGCTGGGAACGTGCGTCTGGGACTCACAACAGATGGATTCAACCCTCTTGGGAATATGAGTACAAGTTATAGCACTTGGCCCATAGTATTGACTCCGTACAATCTTCCACCATGGAGGTGCATGAAGGCCCCAAACTTTTTGTTAACTTTACTCATCCCTGGCCCGAGATCACCTGGGAATGACATTGACATATTCATGCAGCCGTTGATTGAAGAGCTGAAAGAGTTATGGAAAACAAGTGTTAGAACTTATGATGCATCCATGTCGACATCTTTTCAGATGCATGCTGCGGTAATGTGGACCATAAATTATTTCCCGGCATATGGGAATCTTTCCGGCTGGAGTACGAAAGGGAAGTTAGCGTGTCCGACGTGTAATAAAGAAATTGCTAGTGAGTGGCTAAAATATTCTCAGAAGTTGTGTTTCATGGGTCATCAACGTTATCTACCAGCACATGCATGGAAGAAGAGAATGTGTTAAGTTTGATGGGAGAGTAGAGGATAGAATTGCACCAAAAGAGTTGTCTGGGGAAGAGATAGTGGAACAACTGCAACATGTTAAAGTGAACAATTTTGGCAAAGGTCGGGGAAAGAACAAGAGAAAACGAGGCGCAGTAGAATTGAATTGGACAAAGCGTAGCATTTTTTTTTTTGACTTGCCGTATTGGTCGTCCTGCATATTGCGACATAGTTTAGATGTAATGCACATAGAGAAGAATATTTGTGATAATACACTGGGTACATTGATGGGTATTAATAAAAAGACAAAAGACACGATCAAAACGAGAAAAGATCTTGAGAGAATGAGAATTAAACCTAATCTACATTTTCGGGTGGAAGGCAATAGGGTGGTCATGCCACATGCATGTTTTACGATGACTAGGGAGGAGAGGATGGATTTCTGCAAATGGTTGCATGGTGTGAAGTTGTCAGATGGTTATGCTTCAAATATTGGTAGATGCGTGAGTCCTGATGATTGAAAAATTAGTGGATTGAAAAGTCATGACTGTCATATATTTTTGCAGAAGTTATTACCTGTGGGAATTCGTGGGAAGATGACATCTAATGTACGTGTCGCCATATCTGAACTCTATATGTTTTTTAAGTATTTGTGCACTCGGGTAGTAAATCGAGATGTGTTGTCGAAATTGAAAGAAGACATTGCTACTATACTATGTAAATTCGAGCAAATCTTTCCACCATCATTTTTTGATGTCATGGTCCATTTAGCAATACATTTACCGCGAGAGGTACTTTTGGGTGGACAGTGCAGTTCCGTTGGATGTATCCAGTTGAAAGATATTTGGGTCGACTGAAGCGCACTGTTGGGAATAAAGTTAGAGCTGAGGGTTCAATAGCAGAGACCTATATACACGATGAATGGTTAACATTTTGCTCTCTATATCTTCGTGGTGTTGAGACAAGATTTAATCGTCAAGAGTGAAATGTTATCTTGCTGCTCCGCCTCCTCATGAGCTATCAATGTTTTTCCAAAATGTACGATTCTTGGGTGCACAAACAGGTTACGATTTAATTGACGGAGAGTTGGGTAAAGTTTGATGGTATGTGCTAAATAATTACCAGGAGATTGATGATTATCTCAAGTATGTCATTCCATGCTTCGAATAATTATAGTTTTCTTAAAATTAACTATAATTGTTGTGCTGAAAATATACTTCTTTTGCAACATGTTATAACAGCAAGCATATGGACAAACTTAAGACGGAAGGCGTAAAAAATATAGAGACAAGACATGAGGAAGAATTTCTCGGATGGTTTAAAGAAAGAACGTGTATGAATTAAAATTAAATATATGTTATATTTTGAAATTTTTAACTCTGGATAATGAAATAATAAATATATACTATTTCAATTTTTAGATTTTGGGACAACGTGCTCGTGATCCCGGATCAATTTCTTCTGAATTGTATGCATTGACCCGTGGTCCCTCAAATAGAGCACTTCGATACACTGCATGCACGGTTCAAGGTTATAGATTCCATACTCTGGACCGTGAACGTAATAGAAAGACTCAAAACTGTGGTGTGTTGGTTGAGGGGGGTCATGGAACAGATGATATTGACTATTATGATGTCATATGTGATATTATCAGATTGAAATATCTGGGTGGGTCTGTAACATATGTCTTTAAATGTGATTGGCGGGATCTAGGCGGTGGTCAGGTTTCGATACATAGGGATAATCACTTTACGAGTGTCAATACTGCATCTAAATGGTACGAAGATGATCCATTTGTATTGGCTTGTCAAGCTACCCAAGTCTATTACTTGATTGATCCAATGAAAAGTGCTGATGAAGATAGTGGAGAGATAACTTGGCGAGTCGTACAAAAATTTGTCCCTCGAAATATATATGAAGCAGGAACGAGTATAGATTACGAGAATAGTGGAGATGAAGATCATGACATTCCGATTGTAGAGGCATACTAGGAAGATGGAGAGGGTATTAACTTGTTTGTTGACCTCGGTGCACTCAAGTTGCTCCCCTTGTGCAGAGATGATGTCCCACCCATCCATCTCGACCCGTCTGTATTAAATGATCATTCAATTCAAGTAAGTGAGGAGGAATAAGAAGAGGAAGAGTCAGAATATGAAGACGAATCAGAATCCGGACAGGAGGTGGATAAGGACAATGAAGAAGAGGTGCATGATGATGATGAAGATGTTATTGATGGAGATTCTGAAACAAGTATGGAAAATTCATCCAAATATGAAGAATAAAAGTACTAAATATTTAATTCATATAGGTGACTATAAAATATCTTGAATTTTCATAATTTCTTCTAATTAATTTCCTTTGACATAATTAATTATTTTCAAGAATGCCGCCAAAACGAGAACGAAGAAATGTGCCTCCGCCAAGTCCAAGTCCTGAACCCATTGAGGACTTCCCGCTCGAGCAATTCGTTCCTGAAAATCAAGTTAACACATAAGAGAACAACAGCCAGTCGACACCTACCAGTAAGGAAATATTGTCGTTGATAATTAATCATATAGTTAATACTTTTGTCTCAATAACTATATAATTTATAATTATACTATCTATTATCATATAGTTGACGCATCTGCACGTCGAGGTCGTGGCTATACACGTGGAGGTTGTGGCTATACACGTCGAGGTCGTGGCTATACACTGAAGATCACAATTCTTGATAATTCCACTGGAGGAGTAGATGATAGTGCAGTAGTGCTTTCCTCCTATATTGGCATAGTAGGTCGAGCTTATGCTCCATTTTATGTGCGCTCATGGCGAGATGTTCCGACTTGTAGGTCGAGCTTATGCTCCATTTTATGTGCGCTCATGGCATAGTAGGTCGAGCTTATGCTCCATTTTATGTGCGCTCATGGTGAAATATTCATTTGAACTAATGTCCATATTTGATCATGTTCGAACGAATGGAGTGTTCAAACAGATTTTATGCGTTCGAACTAATAAATTTTTCAAACGACTTGTATTCAAACAAAAATTATGTCTGTTCGAACAGAAATTTTATTTTCAGAAATTATATCCAATCGAATAGGATTTTGCACATAAATATTGTTCGAAAAAATAATTTATTGTTCGAACGTCCGTATTTCTCTTTTGTCGTTCGAATGGGTTAATTTTTGTTCGAATGGGTCTGTTTTGGTTCGAATGTAATTACAAATGGTAATTTTCCGTTCAAACTCGTTATTTGCCGTTCGAACTATATTAATCATTTAGATCAGAATTTAATTAAAAATACCATACAAATATTACACAATTGGTAATTCAAACATCAATTGTTCAAATATTTTGGAACATCATAATATAAATGCAATGAAAGAAAAGATAAATTTGAAGACTTTGGTCGTGGCATAGAGTTTTGGGACATCATTGACTGTAATTGTTCAAACATTTTTTGGTTATTCAATTGCATCCTCTCTTCTAATCTCGCCTCCAAATCCGCTGCTTGATCTAATCGGGTCAACAACTATTTTTCCTTAGACCTCAATCGTTCTATCTCAAGTGCTTCTTCCTCGAATTTCTTAGTCTTGTCGTCATTCAATCTAACTCGAGAATAGGATGATGATGATGATGGTTTTACGCAACATCCTAATCTCCTCAAAAATCTAAAACGTGATCCGAGAACTTGAGAAAGGATCTGAGCATCGTTGACAGATGATGCATTAAATGGATCTGCTGCAGTTTCCTTAAGAGATATCTTCTTGTCCTACAAAAACAAAAGCATTAAAGTTAGTATAAGTAACAAAAATATTATGCGACAATGGAATTAAAAAAACTTAAACTTACATAATTTATCTCTGCTTTGCGACTGACCCATACACCATCACGATTTTTATGTGTTTTAGCATACAATTGGGTCAAATCATAGTCAGCGAGACTTTCTTCTTTCTGCAAAAGGAAAATCTATATTAGAACTTAAATCAGAAAATGTGTATTATATGTTAATATTTAACGGGTACTAAAATAACTTACCATTTTCTTAGACAAACGATGAAAAGATCGAGAACCTGCATGGTGGTCTATATTTAAATTTGATCTATTTGCTTTGTTCATAGTACTCCGGTACTAAACAAAAAATATTAGTCTATATATTTAATACATCTATGATATACTATAGCAGTGATATTACCTGATAAGCAGGATCTGCTAATATATCACAAACCTTCTTCCATTCGTTTGGTGGAATTACTTGGAATGAATTTTGGCTTGCCTCTATTGTAGTACTGAACTTCTTATAATGTGCATGGCATTGACCTTTATACCTCTGAAGTGTATTCGATATTAGTTTCTCAACCGTTAATCGATCCTCTCTTCAGCCAAAATTAAGCTCAAACTCTTCCTTTCAAAAATTATAAAAAATTAGTATAAATACAAAATAACTTGAAAGTAACATAATTATATATTTAGTTGCTTGAGATGTAGCTTATTACCAAACAATGATTTTGTAGCAATCGGTACATACGTGCGAGTAACTATACCAACATAAGAAGCAAGTCACGCTGCCAAATCTCCAGAGCCACCGGTGTGATCATCAGGAATATCAACCTTGATTTTATCAACTTTTCTTACTTTCTCTATGCAGACACCCTTCATAGTGCCTCTATCTCGGCACTTGCTTACAACAGTTATATATACAGTAATTAAAGCATAAATTTTTAATTAAATTAATTTATTTTATAGATATATTACTTAAATTGAGCATAAATGGAACAATCGAACGTTATAGCAAACGGAACACCTCTAACCGTCACTAAAAATACTTTTGTAACGGTTGAACAGTAAACCGTCACCAAATGTATTCTGTGACGCACTTTAGGTGACGGTCGTGGTGATAGTTTTAAACCATCACCAAATATATTTGGTGACGGTTTGCCATTTTTTTGTGACGGTTTCCTCTATCACAAAAGACACATTCTGTTGTAGTGCTAGTCCAAACATGATGAGGCTAACTCTAAAATGAACATACACTATGATCTGAGGAAGAAAAGACACTTAGAAATCCAATATAATACTAAAAGAGTAAATTAAATATAGAAACTAATAAAAACACAAACATTGAGTAGGTCACAAACATTGTGTTTCACAGGTAATATAAAAACATGTGATGCAAGACACAATGTACACCAGCCAACGTGGCAACCAATTGAAGCCTTACTTTGGAAGAATTTGAGGAAGTAGATTTTCGAATAAACACTAATTAATAAGGCAGCAGAATAAGCACTAATAACGCAGCAAATTTTTCCATTTATATGCTTACTTTTCTTTGCCAACAAATTAGTAATTTTTTTCTTTTCTTTTTTTTTTTTTCTTTTTTTTTCTTTACTTTCCATCTGAGAGAAGCTATTTCCTTAGAAGACTATAAGTGTCCATCTTTATAAAGAGACACAACAAGGGATTCTGTTCTTTTAGACAAAAAATTTTGTCTCGAAAAACACAATTTTCGTCCCAAATTATATTTGGACATGAAATTTAGACAATAAAATTTCATCTCAAATTTGTCTAGGAAAGACAGTCTCAAAAAGGTTTGGAGAAGAAAATCAAATTTCATCTAAAAAAACCATTTTTAGAGACGAAATTGGGCGGATCTAGTCGAAACCATTCGAACAGATAATTTTTTTTAGACGAACTGATTTCGTCTCAATATATTGTTCGAATAGAATATTTCTCCATCCAAACCGACACGTCCATCCGAACAAAATGAAATATTCATTCGAACCAATGTCCATATTTGATCATGTTCGAACGAATGGAGTGTTCAAACAGATTTTATGCGTTCGAACTAATAAACTTTTCAAACGATTTGTATTCAAACAAAAATTATGTCTGTTCGAACAGAAATTTTATTTTCAGAAATTATATCCAATCGAATAGGGTTTTGCACATAAATATTGTTCGAAAAAATAATTTATTGTTTGAACGTCCGTATTTCTCTTTTGTCGTTCGAATGGGTTAATTTTTGTTCAAGTGAGTCTATTTTGGTTCGAATGTAATTACAAGTGGTAATTTACCGTTCAAACTCGTTATTTACGATTCGAACTATATTAATCATTTAGATCAAAATTTAATTAAAAATACCATACAAATATTACACAATTGGTAATTCAAACATCAATTGTTCAAATATTTTGGAACATCACAATATAAATGCAATGAAAGAAAAGATAAATCTGAAGACTTTGGTCGTGGCATAGAGTTTTGGGACATCATTGACTGTAATTGTTCAAACATTTTTTGGTTATTCAATTGCATCCTCTCTTCTAATCTCGCCTCCAAATCCGCTGCTTGATCTAATCGGGTCAACAACTCTTTTTCCTTAGACCTCAATCGTTCTATCTCAAGTGCTGCTTCCTCCAATTCCTTAGTCTTGTCGTCATTCAATCTAACTCGAGAATAGGATGATGATGATGATGGTTTTACGCAACATCCTAATCTCCTCAAATATCTAAAACGTGATCCGAGAACTTGAGAAAGGATCTGAGCATCGTTGACAGATGATGCATTAAATGGATCTGCAGCAGTTTCCTTAAGAGATATCATCTTGTCCTACAAAAACAAAAGCATTAAAGTTAGTATAAGTAATAAAAATATTATGCGACAATGGAATTAAAAAAAACTTAAACTTACATAATTTGTCTCTGCTTTGCGACTGACCCATACACCATCACGATTTTTATGTGTTTTAGCATACAATTGGGTCGAATCATAGTCAGCGGGACTTTCTTCTTTCTGCAAAAGGAAAATCAATATTAAAACTTAAATCAGAAAATGTGTATTATATGTTAATATTTAACGGGTACTAAAATAACTTACCATTTTCTTAGACAAACGATGAAAAGATCGAGAACCTGCATGGTGGTCTATATTTAAATTTGATCTATTTGCTTTGTTCATAGTACTCCGGTACTAAACAAAAAATATTAGTCTATATATTTAATACATCTATGATATACTTTTAAAAAAAGATAGCAGTGATATTACCTGATAAGCAGGATCTGCTAATATATCACAAACCTTCTTCCATTCGTTTGGTGGAATTACTTGGAATGGATTTTGGCTTGCCTCTATTGTAGTACTGAACTTCTTATAATGTGCATGGCATTGACCTTTATACCTCTGAAGTGTATTCGATATTAGTTTCTCAACCGTTAATCGATCCTCTCTTCAGCCAAAATTAAGCTCAAACTCTTCCTTTCAAAAATTATAAAAAATTAGTATAAATACAAAATAACTTGAAAGTAACATAATTATATATTTAGTTGCTTGAGATGTAGCTTATTACCAAACAATGATTTTGTAGCAATCGGTACATACGTGCGAGTAAGTATACTAACATAAGAAGCAAGTCACGCTGCCAAATCTCCAGAGCCACCGGTGTGATCATCAGGAATATCAACCTTGATTTTATCAACTTTTCTTACTTTCTCTATGCAGACACCCTTCATAGTGCCTCTACCTCGGCACTTGCTTACAACAGTTATATATACTGTAATTAAAGCATAAATTTTTAATTAAATTAATTTATTTTATAGATATATTACTTAAATTGAGCATAAAATTCGATATTTAATTTGATAAAATACCTTATTCTGGGTTTGGTGATGTTGGCTCACTATTCCTGATAAGTGAACTACACGGGGAGTTAGTAATGGATGGGGATAACACACGTGTTGCTTTGCGTTTGGGAGGCATATCTATTTGAAATTGTAACAAATTATTATTCAAACAGACGTTACAGGTATTTATATGTTAATATTACTTACAAAAATTCATGTTTGAAATTCATTCACTATCCGTTTTGCTAGACCAGTTACTCTCATCTTCACTAGACACTTCAGTTGATTCATCTTCTTCCGATATTTCACCCTCCATTACTTCGGGTTAAACATCTTCACTACGCAATGGGACCATATCATATTGGGTTAGATCAACAAATAAATTGATGCCTACTTCATTTTCTTGATATGCTTCTTCATTTACTGGACTATCAACTTCTTTATGTGGTTCATCTGTTGGAATGTAATTATATACATTTATTGGTGCAAACTTCTCCACTACCCGTCATGGGTTTCCATAATCTGGATCATCTAAATAAAAAACTTGATTTGCTTGGCAAGAGAGAACGAAAGGATCGTCCTCATACGATATGCGAGATGTATTGGCACTTACAAAATAATCATCGTTACGCACTCCCAACCTAGGATTTGAGACATCCCACCAATTACATTTAAACAACCAGACCATATATCCCCCCACATACTTTAACGCTGTGATATCTTCCACAATTCCATAGAAGTCAATGTTGTCATCCCGATGGCTTCCTTCGATTACGACTCCGCAATCTTGAGTTTTCCTATATCGTTCTGTATCAGTTGTGTGAAATTTATATCCATGCACCAAACATCCTGAGTACTGGATGGCCCGCCTGGACGAACCACATGCTAGAGCATACAATTTTAGTGAGATTTCTTCTGAATTTTCACCATATTTCAATGCAACCAATATTAATAAATATTATTATATAGAAAAAAGTAGAGTTTAGTGGTATAAAATTCATATTATAAAATGAGGCTTAACAGTAATACCGTATGTTCAAACCACGAGGAAAATTCATCTCGTGCATTTTTTCTACGTCAGTTATACCATTCGAGCGAAGTAGTTGTATATGTTCGCTGGGCATGTGAATGTGAATGTTTAATTTGTATGAAATTATACTATATTATTATACATAAACGTAAAGATAATATTGATTTAGAGGATCATCACTAATCTCAAGTAGTGATCCATCTTTGCGCAGTTATTCAAGACATACCATCGAACTCTTTCAAACTATCGCCTACATAGATCGTAGCCCCTTGTGCGCCTATGGGACGCACAGTCTGGGAAAATACAATAAATGTCGATGAAACTCCCATCTCTCACCTACCTTCATAATTTCGGTCTGGTCTTGTAAATCTAGTACCAGCCCCATGAAAATATATTGAAGAAAAGATATGTCACTCATTATCAATATATTACTTTCTAATCAAACTTTCTAGACAAGCTTTATTCCCCACAGATTGCTTAAGTTTAACCAAAAACCGTTCAATAGGATACATCCATCTATACTGAATCGGCCCAGCGACTAAACCCTCACGAGGTAGGTGTACAGCCAAATGAACCATTACATCAAATATTGAAGGCGGGTACAAACTCTCCAATTTACAAAATATTTCTGCAATGCCAGCTTCCATTTTTAACAATGCATCAATTTTCAATATTCTACTACAAACGTCTCTGAAAAATCTCCTTAATTTTGTGAGAACTGTACGAATATCTCGAGTAAGCTTTCCACGCACACCAACTGACAACAGACGCTGCAAAAATACATGACAATCATGACTTTTAAGACTAGTTATCTTTCAATCATGTGTTCGAACACATTTTATCATGTTTGAAGAATAGCCATCGGGTAATTTGATTTTCATAAACCAATCACAAAATTTCTTTCGCTCGTTATTTGAAAGTGTATACCATCCGATGGGCATATAAGCTGACGACCCATTATCTTGCAAAATGCAACTCTGGTCTTATCCCCAACTCTTTTAAGTCTTTACGAGAGTTAACTGTATCTTTTGTCTTCCCTTCTATTAACATCAAAGTGCCCACTATATTCTCACATATATTTTTCTCGATGTGCATAACATCTAAATTGTGGCGCAGTGTCAAGGTAGACCAGTATGGCAATTCAAAGAAAATACTTTTTTTTTTTTTGTCCAATTCAACTCCACTGCTTATTGTTTTCTCTTTCAAACCCTTGTATATTTCCCAAATTTATTTTTTGAAACTTCCCCCAACTGCACGATAATATCATTCCCAGATAACTCTGGCGGTGATGCCCTGCGCCTAACCCTTCCATCAAACATCGCTCTATTTGAACTTCATCTATGATCATGTGGTAAATAAATATGATGTCCCATAAAACATAATTTCCTACCATGATTCAACCACTGAGACTGTGTATCTTTATTGCAAACAGGACAAGCCATTTTACCTTTTGTGCTCCACTCAGACAGATTTCCATATCCTGGAAAATCATTTATTGTCCACATCACTATAACATGCATCTTGAACTCCCCCGACAAGGCCGCATCATATGTACTGACACCCTAATCCCACAACTCTTTCAACTCTGCAATCAGTGGTTGTAGATATACATCTAATTCATTCCCTGGTGACCTTGGCCCTCGTATCAGTAGAGTCATCTAAAATATGGATCCTTCATACACTTCCAAGGTGGCAAGTTATAAGGCATTAATATGACAGGTTAAGTACTATGAGAAGTGCTCATGTTGCCAAATGGATTAAAATCATCCATTGCTAAACCAAGATGTATATTGCGAGGTTTTACAGCAAACCATGGATACTCGACATCAAATTTCTTCTATTGTAAGGAAATTGCAGGATGCGAGAGGAAGTTTTCATTTTGGACTCTTTTTGTGTGATGCCAAGACATATCTTTGGCAGTCAACCGGGACGTAAACAATCTTTGAAGTCGAGGAATCAACAGAAAATGTCTTAACACTTTTTTAGGTACATTATGTTTATCGAATGTCCATCTTGACTCATGACACACTAAGCATAAGTCAAATTCTGCATATTGCTGTCAACAGAGAACACGATCATTTATACAAGCATGGGTGATATTGTAATCAAATCCTAGCCCTTGCTTCAATTACTTTACTTCATAAAAATTACGGGATACTACATTATCCTAAGGAATAGTCTCTTCAAATAATTCTAGCAACATATCGATGGCCTTGGCAGAAATATGACAAATAGACTTAATATAAAGCAACTTCACCGTAAAAGATAACTTGCTATGACGAGTGCAACCCTCGTACAACTCTCTTTGTGCAACTTCCCACAGTCTTGCAAAATTATCATTTCCCTCAAATGATTGTGCAAATGTTCTGTAACACCTCAATGGAAGGCCCAAACTACATGGTCTATACTTCAAAAGGACTAGACAATGATGTAATTGAAGCCCCATTGGAACCTTATAAAGAGCAATAACTTCTCCTTCCTAAGTAATGTGGGATTCCATATACCATCTACCCTTATCCATATCATATGGGGTATCACAATCTATGCCCCTTAAATTCTTGACGTCCTCGTCAGACCTATCCATTGTAGGTGGCACGACTCAAGTTCCACATTTCTGGTTGGAATAGGCTCAGATATCATTTGTATCGCCCCAACGGAAGGTCCAAACTACATGACCTATACTCCAAAAAGACTAGTCAATAATGCAATTGAAGCCTCATTGAAACCTTATAAAGAGCAAGAACCTCTCATTCCCAAGCAATGTGGGATCTCGTACACTACCTACCCTTATTTATATCATATGGGGTATCACATGTTCCTTCTTGATCCCTCATCCCAAATATTTATGCCCCTAGATCGCCTAACATCTCAGTTATATTGTCTCCATTATCATTACTGTCATCAGGATCATCCACATTAATGTTGTCTATGTCGATGTCGTTACCCTCCTCCATTTGATTGGTCTGACTGCTAAATCTAACTCATTTGATAAATAGTTCGCTATGTAAGACCCAATGTGAGTATTTAGGATCAATTTCATTTACAAATAAATGATCCTCCACTACTACTAAATTATAAGAACTAAGATTTTTACACTTCTTGCACAGACATCTTATAAATCATCAACTGTCAACACTTATGCAAGCAAACTCTATAAAAAAACTTCACTCATTGTGCATACTCCTTATAGTCTCACTCAAGTTTATCTCCTAGTAGCATCCAACTTTTATCCATTGTATTTCCGTTACTTGTCGGATGTCTATCAAGAAACACCTAATTCATGGGATAAACACTATTAAAAAACATCCAACTTTTATAAGGTAGTTGCTCCTATCCCATTCAAGAGACTATCATCTATATTGCATATATACTCAGTCATAAACTCTAATGTTAGTACAAATTTTGGCAAGTATTTCCCTACAATTCTCCAAGTATGCTAGTCACGATTAGTCGTCAACCCTAGTAATGGGCCGAAAAACTTACATACCACATACTCGAAAAATGTAATGAATCGTTGAACCAAAATTTTAATTGGCTGACACAGGAGTTTAAATTGAATATAACTGTAATACAGATGATAGAATTACAAACTGTAAACTTTGGACAATTCAGGAGTTGTACCCAAATATTCTTTAAGAGAATATTTAGCCACAACTCTCGAACGGGTCTAAGATTTAAGTACATATAAAAATAACCTTAAAATTCAAAACTATCAACCTCCTAATACAATTATATAATAAAATCACATTCTAAATCACAAATACATTACAAAATTATATTCCTAATCACCAATATTATAAATATTTTATAAGTATTATACATTAATTTAACTATGAACAATTACTATGTTATATTATATTTGAAGCTTCTTATTTAATTTTAACACATAATATATTTTAATTATACTATATTATTTTTTAATTAAATTTGTTATACATATTAAACATTAATTTAACTATGAACAATTGCTATGTTATATCTATATTTTAAGTTTCTAATTTAATTTTGGTGCATAATATTTTGTAATTATACTATATTATTTTGTAATTAATTTTTCTATAAGTATTAAACATTAATTTAACTATGAACAATTGCTATGTTATATTTATATTTTAGGTTTCTAATTTAATTTTAGTGTATAATATTTTGTAATTATATTTAATTATTTTTATTTTATAATTACATATATTATAAATATATTTTATAATTATGTTATATTATTTTTTAAGCAATTACTATATTATATAATTATATTATATTATACATGAGTAGTTTCAGCCGACACTAAAAACAAGAACAGTATGAGCCGATACTAAAAACAAAAAAATTTTTAATTTTTAATTAAATATTTTTTAAGTATTATACATTAATTTAACTATTAACAATTGCTATGTTATATCTATATTTTAAGTTTCTATTTTAATTAAATATATTATAAGTATATTTATAATTATATTATATTATTTTCTATGCAATTACTATATTATATAATTATATTATATTATACATGAACAATTTCAACCGACACTAAAAACAAGAACAATATCAGCCGACACTAAAAACAAACTAATTTTTATTTTTTAAGTATTATACATTAATTTAACTATTAACAATTACTATGTTATATCTATATTTTAAATATATTATAAGTATATTTTATAATTATATTATATTATTTTCTATCCTATTACTATATTATATAATTATATTATATTATAATTTAAGCAATTACTATATTTTTAGTGCAAAATATTTTGTAATTATACTATATTATTTTATATTTTTATATCTTATAATTTTATAATTGTTGTGTTATATTAGGATGTTGTTCGAACAAGATTCTTATCGTACTGGATCCCATTCAAACTAACATTATAGCGTTTGAACGGGACAAACCCAGATTCCAGACACAAAACAGAGACAAAATATTTACCACAAAACACAATTTTCACAATCACAATCTCATAAGATGTATATTGGCAGAGTGTCCATTTCAAATGGGATTGCACAAATACAAATATAACAAAAATCTTAACATAATTAATTAAAAACTGTAAATTATCAAAAATCTAAAAATTATAAATATTACCTCGAATGTAAGCAATCCAAACAAAAGTATCAATCCACAATACCTACATAAGCATAAAACTCCATTATGAGAAAACCTAAATCATGTGCAATAAACTAACATTAATAAAACTCGAAATACAAAAAAAATAGAACAAAAAAATAATACCTTTTATAAATCTCTCCTCTCTCTCTCAAGAATCCCTTCTCTCATTAAGTCTGTTCCTCTCTCTCTCTGTCCACAACACTCTCACACACACAAAATCGTCTGCTGTGCTCTGCCTCCAAATAAATTTTCATCAACTATAAAAATAAACTAGAAGTTGAGGTATTTGAATCTGTGAAGTCCCGTTCGAACTGAAAATTTACGCATTCGAATAGGTGCCACCGCAATTTATTTCACGTTCGAACGTGTAATTTTATTGTTCGAACTAACAAATCAGAATATTCCTTGGCATATTCTTCAAATGTAGACAAGCTCAAAGGGTATTTTCATAACACTATTCAACTAGTGTGTTCGAATGATGAATTTTCACATTCAACTAAACAAACATTTAGAGTATTTGGACGAAGTGTGCACTAGCATGCTCAATAACAAACATTCAGAGTATTCCACACCAACTACATTATTATATCCCAACGCTCCACACGACCCTCGTCCACTTAACTAATCACAACTAGACTACAGTAAAACACAATTTAAATATTTTCCAATGTCAGTATACTAAGGGTTAGTTTAAGGTTTTACTTACAATGCTGGATGGCAGATTTTTTAGATGATCAAGTGCGCTAAGATATCCTATGAGTGCTTGTGTCATTGCGAGATGGAAAACAATTAGTTAAATCTGAATGTGGCCTACAATAAGATAGAAGATGAGTGACAAACGGACTTATTGTAGTGGCTTCTGGAGGGGCGGAGCACGGCGGTGGCAGTGGCTGTATGCGGCATCATAGACGAATCTGGGTAAGGTATTGCGCTGATAACTAGATTCTTTTCAAGGGGGTGGCAGATCTCTTGTGGTGGAGGGTGAAAGAGGAAATTCTTCGTGGTGGAGGTTGGCGATTGGTGGCGGAGCAAATCCAGATGGGGAATTCTGGACTTGGGTTAGGGTGGATATGATGGGGAAAAAAGGCCAAGCAGAGGGGGAGGGGTCAGACGACCACTACGAAGCTGCTGGAAGGGGGTGGCCCGCAGCGGCGCTAGGGGAAAAAGTTGCTTGAAACGTACGGGAAGGAAAATTGAAGGGAGAGGAAGAAGATGATACGAGATTTGAGAGAGAGTGAGGAGGCTTGGGATGATTTTCGAGAGGGGGAGGTCTGGCCTATTTATAGGTCATAGGTTGGGGCTCGAGGAACACAATCGTGGGTGCAATTGGTGGTGCGGGATGGTTAGAGGAAGTCGAACATCGCACTGTTGGCATGTGATGGTTGGCATGCAGCGACAATAGTAGCTGCCATGGCCGAAGCTTCAAGTGTTGACAGAGGGGAGGGACGCAGGTTGGGCACAGTGAAAGGAGTGGTGGTGGCAAGTGAAAAGAGGGACTGCTACTCGATGGACACGTGGAGCTGAGGTGGTGGTGGTCGAGGGAGGTGCTACAGATCATGGGTTGCGAACAGAGGAGGGAAGAAGAACAAAAGAGAAAAAAAGAAAAGAAGAAGAGGGGTTGTGTGGAGCAGGGAGAAGAAGAAAGGGAGAAAGAAAATTCCCTTAGGTTTCATCCCTTAGGCCAAAACGACGTCGCATAGGGGGGTGGAAGGGCTAGGCTGGCGCACCACACACACAATAAAATTCACTTAAATATGTTGGGCTCCACTTCACCAAAGAAAAAACACACACTAGAGCGAACTTGTGCTTCCACAAGTATGACTGTGGAATTCTACTTATAGTTTTCTATTGATAAGGTGACATTTGTTTTATGAATGCTTGTTGCTTTTTAATGAAAGAGAAAGTTGTGGGTTTGTGTATTACGACTCCAAGTCAGGATGAGGTATTATCTTGGTGGAGCTTCACTAGTCACTCGAGAGCGCATAAAAACAGAGTGACATCCCTTGGGTTGTCATTGGTAGGGGTGTAATAGGTTCGGTTTGGTTTGGTTTTGTACATTTTCTAGAACCGAACCGGTATACGCCAGTTTTGAAAATTAAAGAGCCAATACCGGACCGATTCACAACCGAAATTGAAACTTTCGGCTTCCCCGATTTTGGTATGGGTTTTTCAATTTTACGAATTATTGATGTTAGTAATAATATGATGGTTACATATACTAAATTGTTAGTCTTTGTATATTATAGTATAAATACATTATTTTATAATAATTAACACATACTAGTATAATATTGAATTTATCTGTAGTCTATATAAGTTCTAAACTTTTTATATGAGTATATATGATCAAATGTGTACAAATGTATTTACAAAAAGAATATATATATATATATATTATAATTTATTATGCCAAAAATGCATTTATCCTTGATATATGTGTGTGTGTATCAAAAGTAAGTTTATATTGATAACTTAATATTAATGTTAATATTTAAGATTAAAATTTTATGTTATAATCTACATTATAAGATTAAAAATTTTATGTCATATCAAATGTTATAAGATTAATGACTTGAATAATAAGATTATAATTTCATTTTATATTAATTAGCAATTTAGCATATAATATATATATAATATGATATAAAAAACTTATATATATACCTGTCCAGTTTGGTTTAAAGTGATTTTTAAAATATGAAAACCCGGTACCGGTTTTGGACCGGTTTTGGTTCTTAAGAACCCGTACCGCACCGAACTGCTTACAAACCAGAACCAAACCCACCGGTTCGACTCAATTGGTTTTCTGGTTTTTTTTTTACACCCTTTGTCGTTGGGCAACAACATGCTCAAGTGAGACTATAACGCTCTCGGGTCAAAGTTTGCCCTCTCTAATAGTGGAGGCTAGAAGACGTCATCATCAAGAACGAGGTGGTAAGCCAGTCGCCACTTGTAATGAAGTCACACGTACAATCGTTATCCATGGTGTGGTGAAGGGAGTCAGGGTGTATGGATGACCCACTTAGGATAGACCATGGTACACACATTAATAAACTAAGTGTTTTAAATTGGATTTTTTAGCCTGTTTTCAAATTTGCTCAGAACCACTGGGGACCTTGAGCGAGTGGTAAGTGTTTTGAGCATTATTACTTGATAAATCCTTATGTGGATTCTTAGTATGTTGCTTGAAAACCTATAACTCGATATGCATGATTTAGTTTTCTTTGCATTTATAAACTGCATCTTCATTTCCATTGGACTTGAGAGAAGGTTGATTTCTCGCCTCAATGATACATATACACACACACACATACGTATACTTCAGTTTTGCAAGAAGGGTGATTCATCGTCATGCATATGTACTTGTGTTTTACTCAAATGCTAGTTCATCGCATGCACAATACACGTGTTCACATGTTTTTACATGAAATTGTGCAGTACATCTTCACGTGCATTGTCTCTTATCAGAAGTCTTGTCATAGTTGTTTAACCTACATAGTGTTTCATTTATCGAAACCATAGAGTTTGATGCAGAGTTACCCCTATGAGAACTACCCAAGGAAGAATGACCAAACCCAGTCGAGGAATGGCCACGAAGGCTTATCTACGTTGATAGCTTTTGTAACATTTTGGAAATATATTATTTAGCCAAGTGACAAATCATATGTTGCTTGTCGTACCTGGATATAGGAAATGAAACGAATGGTATTGTATAATGTTATTTGGGAAATGATGTGACATATGGATGTTTGTGAAGTCAATGAATGAACCTATTTATGGTTTAGATGTTGGATACAAATAGTATTTTAGTCCCTGACTAAACTGTACTTGTTCCGTTGTGAGTTAGAACTCTTTTTACTTACATGTGCACTTCCATATGAACATCGCACACCTATTCCCAATTAGAGCCTTGAGTGTTGTCGACTAGTTCTATCTATTAATGATGTATTAAATGTTACAATACTTGATGGATGGCTATCGAGATCTTAGCCGAACATAATTTTAAGCCTTCTATAAATATAACAAATATAGGTTAGGATAATACTTTCAAAACTTGGGTGTAACACCTAGATCTAATCAAGCTCAATTTTTTTTCTTTGTTATTTATTTATTTTGTTTTAGTTTATCTTATTTTTATTTTATTTTCTTCACACGTTACTTTTTTTTCCCGCATGTTTATTTTATTTTTTATTTTTTTTTCTTCTCTTTTCGTCTATATTTCTTTTTCACCCATAAGTGTTCCTTTCGTCCACTCCATGCACACACACGACATAACCTTTCATCCACACACACGTCTCTCTTATCTCTAGGGTTTTTGTATCATATTTATATGCACATAATAGCCATGCGTAGAGACTGCCTTTGTTAAGTTTACTGCCGCTGCTAGAAACTCCTTCCCATGCAAACAGCAACCGCAGCGTTGCATGCCCTCCGTCTAGCTTCAGTGCACGTCCTCACACCCGCTTGAAGACCAGCTGCCGCGCAGCATCCCAGCCACTGCCTCAATCAAACCCAACCCGAAACACACGAACCATCGTGCGATAGCACTACCCAAGCCCCACGAGAAACCGAACAACCACCACCAAAGGGCAGTCCCACTGCCAAGCTCTTCCACGCCGCAACCCACACGACTGGCCCATTGCACGACAGAAAACACTAGCCTGAAGCAGAACCAACCACTGCAAGCCTCCACCAACAGTCGCACGACCCGCAGATAAACCCCGAAGGAAGCCAAAATTGCTCTGTTTTTGCATCAAGAAACAGAGTACTTCCATAGCCAGTATCATTCCCAGGCACGCGTTCAGCCACTGTCCTCGACGGAAACGGCCATAACCAGGTCTTGCTACGCCCTGCACCACCTTGCTACACTGCCACTGGCTCAAATCACCACCCTCTCTCTCGGTAACACCTCCATGCACATGCCGTGTGTCACCCTTTATAGCATGACTTTGTCCCTCTCTCACCGTCTCTCTCTGTCTCTCTCTCTCTCTCTCTCGTCCAGTGCTCCACCGAGATCACTGTCGTCTGCCTAGCCCCTTGCTACGTCGCACGTTGCCGCGTGATTTTCCTCTGTGAGTAAGCCTTGCCATGCATGTTAGGTTGATTTACGTAAGTTTTTGTCAGTTTTCAAAAAATTAAATGAAATTACCGTAATACCCTTTAATACATGATATATTAATGGGCTTTTAATTTTTATTATGTAATAGTACACTCTTATATATTTAGGATTACAGAAAATCACTGAAGTATTTTTAACATGTTATTAAGTAAAGATTTATTTTAAGAGTAAACAATATTGGAGTAATGTTGTTTTTACACTTTAGATATGATTTAGTCTATTTAAAAATAGTTATTTTTATTTCAAAATATTTTGGGATAATTATATTATCTAGTATTAAACTTTATAGTTTGTTTTCAATAACAAATAGATCAAACTTTTAAATGTTTTAGTCATAGTTAATAAATCAACAATGACGATTTTAGAAAGTGATTATTTGAATTTTAGCTTTTGAGGAATTTAATAGGCTATTTTAGAAGCGCAGAGTTGAATATCGAAATATGAGATTTATTGAAAATTTTCGAGAATTATGTGATTATTTTATAGGTGACGATTAATTATTGTTCGACATTTTTGAGAAAAATTTTGAAAAAGCTAAGAAGTCCAGGTAAGCGGAGTTCTTATGCTAGACTTTGCGTTAAAATAAAATGAGCTGAGGTTGACTTTTTGAAAAATATACATATTTGGTTATGCAAAGAAATTTGAACTACCTCAGTTATTTGTTCTGCATTATTCATGAGATTCTGTTTAAGAAGAAAGTATTTTCCATCATGACTGGTGTAGACATGAGTTTATTTTTAACATTCTATTTCTGATTTATGCAAAAAGAGCGAATATAAAAATTTGTACATAAATATTGTAAATATGCTTTGGATCTGTTTTGATTACGAAGATAATATGATTTTGTTTAGTACTCTGTTTGGATAAGATGTGATTTCTGAAAACCTTTGGCATGACTCTTTGATTCTGAATTTAATTTTGTTTCCCTTCTGTTCAGTTACGACCATGCCACGGGTTATAATAGTGGATACGGCCCCACCACGGGTAATAATAGTGGATACGGCCCAACCATGGGTTACAATAGTGGATACGGCCCAACCACGGGTAATAACAGTGGATACGGCCCAACCACGGGTAATAATAGTGGATACGGCCCAACTACGGGTTATAATAGTGGATACAGCCCTGCCACGGGTTATAGTAGTGGTCTCTGTTTTGAGTGCACACCTTGGTGACAAAGTGTTTTATGTTCTGCTTGGCTATCCGCAGATAACACAACCCTACCACGGGGGTTATACATGGCTTCTGTTCTAATATGATGTTCTGATGATGATGATGATCATTTATGCTATGCCAAAGGATATTTTTGAATGAAATTATTTCTAAATCTTCGCTTTGATACTTTGATAACATGTTTTGCTTCCATACTCTGAAAATGAAAATGTTTTGTTCTGCATTCTGATTTCTATAAATGCTCATGTTTACACACTGGTATATGTTCTCTGCTTACTGAGTTGTTGATAACTCACCCCTTATCTCCATATATTTTTTAGATAATTTTGATAGTTCAGCTGGAGTACAAGAGTAGAATGCTTTAGTAAGGTGTGATGATCGAAGTGGAATAAGTGTCTGAGGGTACAAGTGCTTATTTAAGAGTCGTAGTTAGTAAACTGATTTTATTTTTTTGGTATTTTGATTTGATGAGTTAAGGATAATTTCAAGTTTTGGAGAGTTTTTAATTTATGTTATTGAGATTTTCTTTATTGTCCCCATGAAGGAACTTAGATATTTGAATTGATTAAATAGATTAATATTTTATGGGATTTTCTGAATTTTATAGTTGTGTTATTTAAGTTGATTTTAGGTATTATGAGTTAACTCTCCAGACCTCTGGGAACAGAGTGTTACATTAGGCCAGTTCTATTTTCTCACAAAGCATAAAATCAAGAAACTCCACACCATGTTTTGCATCCATAAATGCAACAAATATATCTTGTCTGTCCTAACATAGAACTATTGAACTTACTCCACTTAATGTATCTCATATTATCACCTACTATTATAATTCATTAGCCAAATTTGATTATTTGCTTCGTACATGAAGGTTAAAAGCTCTCTAAATTGATGATTCGCTCACTACAACACAATTTGTCTTTGGTGATAGAGGAAATCGTCACCAAAAATTGTCAAAACGTCACTAAAGATATTTGGTGACGGTTTGAAACCATCGCCACGACCATCACCTAATGTGCATCACAGAAAACAATTGGTGATGGTTTACTGTTAATTTTTGTGACGGTTGGAGGTGTTCCATTTGGTTTGACGTTTGAACGTTCTCTTTTTTTGTGACGGTTGAGAACCCTCATAGAAAGTAACTTTCGAATGTCCAATTGAACGTTTGAATGGCAACCCGACCAATTGGCATTCAAACGATAGAAGTTGACGTTCATTGATTATAGTTCAAACGTATCATATTTACGTTCAAACTTTTATGCGTCCGAACGTAAATTATAATAAACGTTCGAAAGTTAACGGACCAATGTTCAAACGTTACAGGTTTAACGTTCAGACATTATTTTGTATGTAAACGAAGGAGCGTTCGAACGCAAGTGGTACGTTCGGAGGTTTGTTCGAACGTTAATCGTTTAATCATTCGAACGTTTTGTTCGTTTGAGGGTCAATATGTTCAAACGTATATGACTACGTTCGAATGTTACTATACAATTTTATGTATTCATATTTGAACGTTGGTTCGAATGGGAACCAATGTTCGAACGTTTTTATTTTACATTCTAACGTAAAGATCAGAAATACTAATTTCATAAAATTTAAAAGCATACCAATTGTATCATATTACATAACATCAATTAACAAATAATAATGTCTTACAAAATTTTAAATTAGATATGAAAACTAACCACCACTACTGATAAAATTTATTTCTTCTTTTTTCCTCGCCCACCGCAATTCTGTTGCAACGACATAACACGCTCTATTTGCACCATCATCTCCCGTTGCGCTTGCTCTTCGACTTCACTGCGTATTCTATCCTCCTGGTCTCTCTGTTAGTCCTGCAAACGCGTCTCTAAATGAGACTGTCGTTCTAAGAGAGACTCTAACTCTTGCTATCTCGACCTCATATACTCATTCTTACGCCGTGCAGCTTCTAAATCTTTGGTAAGATTATTACTTTGTGAAGTCGATGAGATTAAGGAGGATGAACATCTATGCTTGATAGATCATCCCAAACCTCTTGCCATACTAGACTGCGGCCCGAGCACTTGCATGAATATGTCTACGTCACTAGGAGAGGAATCCCCAAAAGCCGACTGCATCTCTATCATTTTTTCCTGCAATTTGAAAGGTAATGATCGTTAGTAAGTAACATATTAAAAGAAATAAAAAAAAATTATTCACATGTTACATAATTTATTTAACAAAATTAACATTACTTACATAATTATCTGCAGCGACAGGATCCATCCACTCACTATGCTCATTAGTGTGAGCAGCAGCATAGACATGAATGAGGAAAAAGTTTTCAAGATCATCATGTTTCTAACAAAGGGACATTAGCAATTTTAAAAAGATAGTGTTAGTACTTAAATAAAAGAATTTCAAAAAAATAAATGAGTTCTATAATTTTTTTATTACCACTTTTTTAGCAAGACGGTTGAATGACCTTGAACCGGCACAATGGTGGACAGTCAGAGCGGATCTATTATGTGCATTTGTAAAATTCAAGTGCTACAAAATATATTAAGAATGTTAATTCTAATATGTATACATATAATATATAGAACGAATATGAATGTAAATAATTAAAAGATATAAATGTAAAATACCTGATAATCTCGATATGCGAAAATATCACAACACTTTCTCCAATCATCTAACTTTATCTACTGGAAAGGAGACTACGCAGCCTCTTCCAACGTCTCAAATTTCTTAAAGTGGTCATGACGTCATCCCTTGTGACGTTCGGAATAGTGTAGCCATCAACTCATTCACCGTTTTCAAATCCTTGTTATGGCCAAAGTCGAGATCGAATTCATCCTAACAAATGAATCAAGTAAAAAATATGATATATTAATCTAGGTGAAAAGAATGTACTCTCAAAAATAAACTCACCAACACATGACTTCGAATGTGCCCCTTAATCTCATTCGGAACATCTCACCATGAGCGCACATAAAATGGAGTATAAGCTCGAACTATTGTGCCAATATAAGAGGAAAGCAATGCTGCGCTATCATCCACTCCTCCAGTGAAATTATTAGGAATGGTTATCTTGAGTTTTCCGTACCTTCTATTTTTCTCAAGAGAGATGCCACGTGTATAGCTACGACCGCGACGTGCAGATGCATCAACTACATGATAATAGATAGTATAATTATAGTTATATGGTTATTGAGATAAAAGTATTAACTATATAATTAATTATCAACAACAATATTTCCTTACTAGTAGGTGTGGACTGACCGTTGTTCTCTTGCGTGTTAACTTGATCTTCAGGAGCGTATTCCTCGAGTGGGGAGTCCTCAAGAGGTTTGAGACTTGGACTTGGTGAAGGCACATTTCTTTGTTGTCGTTTTGACAGTATTCTTGAAAATAATTAATAATATCAAAGAAAATTAATAAAAGAAATGTTGAAAATTCAAGATATTTTATAGTTACTTATATGAATAAAATATTTAGTACTTTTATTCTTCATCTTCAAATGTATTTTCTATGCATGTTTCAGAATCTCCCTCAATAACATCTTCTTCATCATCATGCACCTCTTCTTCATCCTCCTTATCCACCTCCTGGCCGAATTCTGCTTCGTCTTCATCTTCTGACTCTTCTTCTTCTTCCTCCTCACATACTTGAATTGAATGATCATTTAATACGGACGGGTCGAGATGGATAGGTGGGACATTATCTCTATACAAGGGGAGTAACTCGAGTGTACCGAGTTTAACAAACATGTTAATACCCTCTCCATCTTCCTGGTATGCCTCTACAATTAGAGTGTCATCTTCATCTCCACTATTCTCGTAATCTGCACTTGTTCATGCTTCATATATATTTCGAGAGACAAATTTTTATATGACTCACGAAGTTATCTCTTCACTATCTTCATCAGCACTTTTCATTGGATCAATCAAGTAATAGACTTGGGTAGCTTGACAAGCCAATACGAATAGATCATCTTCGTACCATTTAGATGCAGTATTGACACTCGTAACGTGATTATCCCTATGTATCAAAATCCGACCACCGCTTAGATCCCACCAATCACATTTAAAGACATATGTTACAGACCCACCCAGATATTTTAATCCGATAATATCACGTATGACACCATAATAGTCAATATCATCTGTTCCATGACTCCGCTCGACCAACATACCAGAGTTTTGAGTCTTTCTATTACGTTCACGGTCCAGAGTATGGAATCTATAACCTCGAATCGTGCATGCAGTGTATCGAAATGCTCTATTTGAAGGACCACGAGCCAATGCATATAATTCAGAAGAAATTGATTCGGAATCACAAGCAAGTTGTTCCAAAATCTAACAATTGAAATAATATATATTTATTATTTCATTATCCATAGTTAAAAGAATCAAAATATAACATATATATATAAGTTTGGTTCATACACGTTCTTCAAACCATCTGGGAAATTTTTTTCCGGTGTGTACAAGACACGAAACTTGTTCACATATTCTTTTATCTCTCTCTAGTTTAACAACATAACACAATACGAATATGACATTGTTAACTTATAAAGAAAAAATTAAAGATTAATAGTTATGGAATCGAAACTTTAGACTTTTCAACATGCAACAAAGTTTTTGGTGTGATTTTGGATTGGCTAGGGCTATCCTATGCGCAATACTATAATGATTGATCTCGGGTTATTATTCCTAAATTATAATTTTAATTGTTATTATATATCTTAGGATATTGTTAATTGGCACCTTCCCATAATTTTAATTCTTATTATATAATTGTTATTAAAATTGTTATATACAATTTCAAAGATTATTATATAATTTTAATTATTATCATTCCCAAAGTATAATTTTGATTGTTATACTTAATTGAGTGAGTTACTTATTTATATAGACAATAAGTATATAATTTCTATATAAGCATTTATTTGATCCTTATTTATTTACTCTCTAGTTTATTATAAATAAGTATATTTATTTATTCCAACTCTCTACTTATTTGATAGGTTCAACAGTTTTTCCTTGAAGAGTATTTTACTTTCTTTATTTTTATATATATATATTTAATAATATAATGGTTTGGAACCTCACAATGGTAAGAATATTTAATAAGTAATTATTAATTATAGTTATTGTATGTATATATTATACTTTATATATAGTTAAGTTATATACTTCTTTTTTCTTCTTTTTAAAATTAAATTTTATACTATAGTTATAACTTGAATAATAATCACATTCTAACTAAATTACTATGAATATATTATATATACTTATTAAATGTTAAATATTAAGTCTCATATTAAATGTATATTAAACGTCTTTAATCTTTACTTAAATTAAGAGTCTAAACTTATAATTTTCTTGTTCAAGAACAAATTTAAAAAACACAAAAAAATTCACATAAATACTAAAAACTAAACACAATATATTTCTGTCCATGTAAACATATTCAAACAATAATTACAATATTTCAAATTCATATCACAACAACAACAATATTCCTACAACAATATTTCTATACATATTAATTCCTAAACTTGAGAAATATAACTAGCACTCACAAATTCTTCAAAACCAAAAAATATTATATCAAAATTTTCACATAAATCTAAAACCTAAACACAATATATTTCTAACCATGTAAACATATTCAAACAAAATTCACAAACAATAATCACAATATTTCAAATCCATATCACAACATATTCACAATATTTCCACAACAATATTTATACACATATTAATTTATCAATAAATACCATAAACTCACAAACTATTCAAAAACTATACAAACAATAATTACAATATTTCAAGAGTAAGCATAAAATGTATAAACATATTGCTAAAGTTTAGAAATATACCTAGTACTCACAATATCCTCTTACAAATCAAAAGCTTCCAACTTGCCAAAACAACCATTCTTTGAAAAAAATACAACACTAACTTATTAGAAATATATATAATATAACAAAAACACAAAAAAAATATAATAAAATTTAGGAAAATACAAAAGAAAAATAAGTTTTTCTTACCAAAGCTCAACTTAACTCTCACTCTAACACTCTATCTCTCTCTCTCTAACCCGCATCCCTCTCTCACTCTAACTCTCTCTCTCTCTCTAACCCACGAAGACGCACAGGAGAAGCAGCAGAAATGAATTTGCTGCCTCCCGTGCGTATATTCATTGAATCATAAAATTTTTAAACAAAACGTTCGAACGTTTTTGTTGTACGTTTGAACGTTATATTATCCTGCCCAATTTTTCGTAACCATTCGAACATTAAAAAACTCGTGCATATTTTCTGCAAAAGATGTTCGAACGTTTAGATCATAACAGAGATACCTAAATCGAGCAGAAAATTTCCCGCACTTTTATTTCCATGTTCGAACGTTAAGAAATTTCACGTTTGAATGTTTACCATTCCCAATGAATTTCAACGTCCGAATGTTTAGATCACCACAGAGATACCTAAATCGAGCGAAAAATTTCCTGCACTTTTATTTTCATATTCGAACGTTAGAAATTTTACGTTCGGACGTTTACTATTCCTAGTGATTTTCATCGACTAACATTCGAATGTAAAATTTCAACTTCCGAACGTTCAGATCACCAGAGAGATACCTAAATCGAGTGGAAAATTTCTCGCACTTTTAATTTCACGTTCAAACGTTATAAAATTTTACGTTCAAACATGAACATTAAAAATGTACATCTAGTGAAAATGTACGTCTGAACATTTCAGATCATCAAAGAGATGCCTAAATCGAGCGAAAAATTTCCCGCATTTTTCACGCTCTAACTTTTTGTCACTATTTTCTTCTTTCATATAACCCACTTGTTCGAGATATTCATTGTTACTTATTAAATTCTTCTTTACTCAAGGTGTGTATTTGGGCATCATCTCCAATCATTTGTGAATATGTTAGAAAAAAATTCATTTTTAGGAATATGAGAGGTTGATGCCAATGTGAGTAATCTGGGCTATATATACTATATTATATATATATATATATATAGTATGATAGCATAATACTTTAAGTGAAAACATAATAATATAGTATATATACTATACTATATATATGAATCAATAATATATAATTAATAAAACTAACAACAAAACTTATATACATATATAATCCCCTACAACGTGTATATATATATATAGTGCATTATATATATAATACACTATATATATACTATATAGTATTGCTTTTCTGGAATCACATCATCTAACGGTCATAATTTGTATGACTTTCAACTTCATCCAACCCAGATCCATACGATTCATAAATATATGGCTTTCAACTTCATTCAACCCTATCGCATACAAATTTTTACACAATCGACATGGACACTTAATGTAACCACGACTATCAGCAGAGGCCCGTACGGCTGGGACTCACTTAATGGACTTCATAGCCACAAACGCAACAAATGAAGGTACGCAACTATAACGTGATCACCAAGCTAGCTAGCTAGTCAGTCCTCTATATATTTATTACTTGTAACACAATCATGGAGGATGTTTGAACATTATTTTGAAAACAAAAGGGATCGATCCTCCGACTAAAACTGCCTTTCTATTTACTAATTCAATGGCTAGCCCCGTCTTTAATCTGTACTTAAATTAAGATCCTAAACTTATGATTTTCTTGTTAAATATATTCAATAAAAATTCAAAAACAATAATCACAATATTTCAAATCCACATAACAACAACAACAATATTCTCACAACAATATTTTTACACATATTAATTCATCAATGAACACCATAAACTCACAAACTATTCATAAAATTCACAAACAATAATCACAATTATTTCAAGAGTAAGCATAAAATCACAACATGTATAAACAAATTGCTGAACTTTAGAAATATAACTAGCACTCACAAATTCACTAATGTCATTCATTATGGAGAGTAATTTGATTCCAATTAATCTATTTAGCAATTTGTATACTAGAATTTTGGATACTAGATTGTAATAATAAAGTATATCGTTTTGGGTTAGTAATAAGAGCTTGTGGTTCTAATGTTCTTTTCATTAGTTTATAATGGATCATATATATAATATATAATATAATATATATATGATCCATTATATTATATATATAATATAATATATAATATAATATATTATAATATATAATATAGTATTAGTCATTAGTTTATTTACTACATACGTTCGAACGTGTATGTTATACGTTCGGATGTCTGTGTTTTACGTGCAAACGTAAAGTATACACGTCCGAACGTTTTATCTTAACGTTCGAACGTTAAGTTTACTCTGTTCGAACATTAATGCAGAGAAACTTAAAATTAACACAAAAAATGCATCATTGTAAATAATTTTTTTTCCTTTTCTATTTTCAGGATATGACTCGTCCTCTACATATTAGGAAAGAGAGAGGGAAGGAGCCACTCAGGACACTGCTCGTATCGGGGCTCGTACTTCTATTGTAAAGCGAGCGGTCCTGATTAATGAGTTCGACGAACTCATATGGGAGCAAACGAATCTGAGATATGTTTTCATCAGTAGAGACTGGGGAAATATTCTGCACATGCTACATCCCTTGAGGATGTAGCCACATCTGCATCATCTACTAGCGGCCCATTTGAGCCAACATCAGCCAGAGATGCAGATTGGCCAGAGGCCAAGGATATTGGCCTCAAGACTCGGGATGATGACCGAGACGAGGATTTCTACATCCTCACTGGGAGGGACCGCCTGCAGATCGAGAGGAAGAACGCATTCAACCAGAACCATCTGCTACCTTTCTTCCACATGTTGCACCTTATTGTTGCAACAAACGCGGATCCTGTGGCACATAAAACCACATTTAGTCAGTTTCGAGCACATTTTTTTATACGAGTGGTACGTGGAGATCCCATAGATTTGCCACTTCACATCTTTGAGAGGATGTGTTACGAGACGATCATCGTCTTCACAGATAATTTCTCATATGGTGTCCTGATCAGCCGGCTATTATTTGCACGGGGAGTACCAACTCAGCCAAAGGAGTAGGTCAAATATCAGATGAGCCCCCTCGACATGACCACGCATCGACGTAGCATTGGACAGGCTAGGGGACGTTAGCCACCCCTTTAGAGAATCTAGATCCTCCGACACAGCCTGAGCCAAGTCATGTGGGGAGTAGTAGTCAGCAGCCACCGAGTAGATTTGCGGGAGATGCGCGACCTGCTTGGGTTGATGCGATGATCTCACAGCTGACTACACATATCGATCATAAGATCGATCGATCGCTCGCAGCTATAGAGGGGTCTGTCTTTGAGATTGCCCATCGTGTAGGTATCCTCAACGACAAGGTTGATACCTTGACTGAGGAGGTACGGAGTTCGAATTTCGCGAACAATGCTATCATCTGAGTGTTGTTTAAGAAATTCGATCATATTTTGTATTTTGTTTTTATTATTTGTAAAGAAAAATATTATTTAATATTTCTATGGTTTTTCACTATTCAATTCTCAGTCTTATTTAATTTTATATTTTTCATCTTTAATTCTAAATCATTGCACTTCAAATATATATAAACATAAATATATATTTATATATTATAAATTGTGTATGTATAAATATATACAAATCAATTATATAGACTTGTTCACAAATTATGCACTATAAAAACCACATAATTTTTAAATTAGAGTAATATTTAATTAAAATTGGCGCCTACGTTTGAACGTTAGAAATTAACGTTAAAATGTTTTGCGCCAACATGCGAATGTTAATTACTAACGTTCGAACGTTGGCGCCAAAACATTTCACGTTCGTACGTAAGTAGCCACAATGTTCGAACGTATTTGTGACATTCGAATGTAAATTTTCCATACGTTGGAACGTAAAAAAAATCTCATCTGTCTTTAATGATGGTTTTTAGAAATCGTTACAGAAAATAGTTTTTAATGATGATTTAGGAACTGTCACAATTTTTCCACCGTCACTAAAAAAACAGTTGTGTTGTAGTGGCTTGCTAGGCCAACCCTACATGTAATTACCATATACCAGATTTAGGCCGATGCCAGCCCATTGTATTCCAACAACAATAGCAGTAGATGATCATTACACTTCATGCTGTTTATGCTATCACTTAATCAAAATGGTCAACATTTAAAAATAAAAAATAAAAATCCAACTGTTTGTGCACAACTCCGCGTATTTATCTTTTCTAAGAGAGAGTGACACGATCATACGAGTATTTTTACTTTTTGGGTGCTGCTATTCAGCTCCTTCAACTTGTCCCTTTAAGTCATGTATTTTTTGTACATTTTGATTTTTTTATGTATTTTTTAAATATTAAAAAAATATATAAATTTATTAGTAATAATTTTTTTAAACATTTAAAAAAACAAATACTCACGATATATTTGAGGGGACAAGTTGAAGGGACAACCTAAGATTTTTTTTTTTTTTAATTTGTGCAGAAGACATGATAAATAAATCAATCCAACAGTTAATACCAGCACTTTTCTAATATAATTAATTTGAAAATGATTTTACTTGAATAAACAACTCTTTACTTCATTGAAAATAATTAATAAGAAGTTTTTGTTGTGTGGGGAAGGCTTAAAGATTTGTTGAGGATTTTTTTGTTTTTTAAGAGGAATGATATACCTATAATTCTTTTAAATATATTTTAAAACTTAGTTTAAATAATTAATGAAATAATGTGACTCCATTAAAAATAAATCTTAGCATTATAAAATTATCATTCATTTAATGTAGAATTATAAAATAACTATAAAGTTTTATTTTTTTAATCTTTGATAAGTTAACTTGCCGTCTTTGGTGAAAGAAGAAAATAGTATCAAAGGATTAAAAAGGGTAGTAATCAACTGAAAACAGCACTGGGAAGGCAGTAAAAGAAAAGAAGTTAGTGTTTGTCGGACTGTCAACAAAAAGGGTAAAGATTTGTTGGGTTTCGTGAAAAGAAGCATTTCAAAAGGAAAAAAGATATTTGCAGAATTGTATAACTGCTGTATATTTAATTTTAAAAAAATTAATAAAATATAAGATTCATATAAAAAAAATTATTTTTTAATAATAACTCTTATTTTTTTTTAATTATTACCTAATATTTACATACTTTATTATTTATATAATAATTCTTTTCTCCCTCTTCGGAAAAAGTTGATTCACGCTCTTGCAAGCTTGCTTTGCTCTAAGTTGACCTCTTACCATGAAAAGGAGAGTTTCTCTTCCTCGACCTATTGTTTCAAAGAAAACAGTAGAGTCAAAATGTTAAATAATTATTCAAATATCTCACTTGTCTTTGATTGCATGAGAGAACACAATCCACCTAAATGGCATTCAATTTAATCTATTTTAGGATGAATCTAAATGAGTTAAGAGTGTTCCTTTGTCCCCCTTAACAGAAATGCTTTTTGGGTACTCATGCCTTTGATTAATATTTCTTCGAGTTTTTCTAACTTCTCATTTTAGGAAAATTGGTTCTGCTATTCCTATTTCTTTTTTTCTTTCACTTCTTAAAGAAGATTATTACATACTTTCCTAAATAAACAACTAATGGAGCCGCCGCGGGAGTTCCCGGTGGTGGCTGTAGCACCACCCTTTCTAAAAAGAGGCATGACCATGAATCTCATTGTTAAGTAGATTTGGAAATAAATTGCCATGGATTAAAGGACGATTTTTAGAAAGAGCATCAAACTTGGTATGATTGGTCGTAGAATGTTTGAGGAGTATTTTTTTTTTTTTTTAATGAATAGTAAGAAGATGTTTAGAGAATGATACGAGAATTTTGTGAATAGTAATAAGATAGTTTGTGAATAGTAATGCGATAGTTTGAGTTAAGTATTTATTGAGTTTTGAAAAATGAAAAAGAAAAATTTAAATAAAAATATTATAAAGTTAAAATATTATTAAAATATAACTTTTGAATACTATTTTTGTTTTGAGATTTAAAAAAAGTTGAATTATTTTTTATTTTTTATTTGAAAATTTGAGAAAGTTATAATGATTAATTTGAAAGTATTTGTGTTTAAATGTTGCTTGGAAAGAAAATGGGATGAGATTGGATGAGAAGAGATGTAAATTTTTTCCAAACATCTCCTAAAGAAATGGAGCAGAGATGAAAGTTTCATTAGTTTTCGGGAAAGACTGGATCCTATTTTTAAAATTTATAATTTGAATTTAAAAAATTAGAATTTATAAATAGAGGATCTATTTTTTAAGAGCCCTTCAACCGGTAGAATATTGAATTGAAATGAAGATAGAATAGAGACAGAATTTGAACGATCAAAATATCTATTCTTATCACATATTAAATCATCAATTATCTTGAAGAATATTTAAACTTATAATGAAAAAATATGATTTAATCATTTAATTATTGTTTTAATATTCTTAAGCATTAGTGTTCAAGAAAATAAGGATTCAAGCTTTGCAAACCAAAGATCTATTATTAATTATGGATATTTTTTCATCTTCATCTAATGATACCGTCTTCGTGATGTAATTCTTGTACGTAGTTTCTTTATTTTAGAGAAATCCTCAACTACTTAATTAACTTAACATTATTGATTCCTTTCAATATTCTCTTAATTTACCTAATTGCCAAACAGGTATTAATGCCTATTGGGAAAGCGAAAGGAATAAAACGTAAAATGCATCTATGAATTGGTTGAAGTCCATGCTTGAAAAGTAGTTGATTCCTTTAGATCAGGATTCAAAGAGAAGTGATCATTGCATCTCTATGCACGTTTTTCACCCAATAACAAAACATGTCTCCCAACATTTAACAAATTCCAACTAATAATTTAAGATGGGGCTCTAACATTTCCTTCTTTATTCGAACGTAAACTTTTTCACTTTTCTCATTACAAGGGAAGTGACTTTTTTCGGTAATTATTTTCGCTGAAAAAAGTCCTATAAATTGCTACCATTGACTTTCTTCAATAATTTACACCTCACTACATATTTGCCGATATTTTTCTTCCACTTCTGATCTACCCTAACGGAAGCCAAAAATCGTTGCTAAAAGGTTATTTTTTCTGGCAATTTTTTTTCGCCGTAAATTTCAAATAAAACGTTGCATTTGGTTTGCATATTAAATCACCAGGAAAAATATTTGCGGTGAATTATAGTCGTCGCAAAAAATTAATAAATTACCGCTAATGATGAGATATATTCCAACTGCCTAATTAAATCGTTAAGAAAACTTTCTAATGCAAATATTTATCATCGGTAAAAATTATTTCCAACGCTATAAGATTGCCGAAAATAAGCTTAATATACGAAAAAAATATTTTCAGCAAATTTTACTCACTGGAAAATATATTTCACAAAATAAAAAAAAATCTACAAAATTAATCCTGATAAACTATACCGAAACTAAACAATTTTTCTACTTTCATCCAGAGGTACATTGAATATTTGTGTCATGCTCAATTCTTAAAATAATTAAACATGCATATAGATTTTCCTTCAAGCAAGATTGAAGAAATTAAAAGAATGTCATCTGAAAAGGTGAAAGTTTCAACACAATGGAAGTATGGGATTGAGCATGGAAGCAAGAATAAAACTTACATTATGCAATAATCTAATATTAAAAAAATATGAAAGCACCTACATGCAAGGCTTTTATATATTCTAATTTAAGCTTAAAGCTTCTAAAGTCTTGCTTCACTGTTGTAGGTCCTTAAACAGGTCTCTGCAACAAGAATAATGAACCGAATCAGTTGTGAAAGCCAAATATATTCCACTATCAAACATGTAACATCCCGTATTTAGTATATTTTTAATTGAAGGGTTATTTTTATTAATTTAAATATTGATTCTCTTGTTTTTTGTTTGTCGGATTTTTTATTAGTTTATTTTTATGATTTTTAATTTGTGAAAATTATTTTGATATGCTTTCTTAATATTAATTATTGTTATGCATTTAAATTGCTCTTTATTTTAAAATAGTTTATTGTTGGGTTTAATTATTTTATTTTCATTTAATCACTAGGTTTAAATTTTTTTATTATCTTGTTGTTTTGAAATCTTTTTCGTTTGATCATTTTTGTGACCCAATATATGAGAATTGGACCTCATTTCTTTCCCCCACTTTTTCTTTTTCCTTTTTTTCTTTTCTTCTTCTTTTCTTTTTCTCTTCATTTCTTTTTCTCCTCTCTCCCTTCTCCCGCGCGCGACATCCCTCTCTCTCTCTCCCCCCGTCCGTGAGTCGTCCTGCACAGCACCACCATGTGCTATCCGTGTGAGACACCACCCCTCCCAACCGTCTCCCCACCTGCCCGCGACCATACCCTCCAGTTTCCAGCTCCTCTCGTGTTGCTGTGAGCCTCCACGCATGGCTTCAAGCTGCGGCACTCCTTGTGCTCGTGCTCCGCCATTGTGCCGCTATTGGCCACCACCTCTTCATCACATCACCAGCTACCCCCATCTACCTAACCCACTCATCCTCAGCTCCGATCCTCCATCAGTGAAGTCCATCCAACTCCATTTCTATTTTGAACTTTTTGGACTTTAACTGCCCTCTACGCCTCCACCCACGGCCAACCACCTCCACCATTAACTTCATCAATATCCCTAAGCCATTCCCTAGTAATCTCAAGTCTTTGTTTGTTTCCGTTCAAAATCTAGCATTTTGAGACCCACGACTATAATGCATTTTGCACTGTTACGTTGCTGTGCCGCCACTTCTAGTACCTCTGTGATCCTTCAAAAATTATATTATAACACTGTAGGTATTTTTCTCAAGAACTTTTGAGATTTAAATGTATTTTTGCACTAACTCATTTTTACTATGAATTGGTTGGTTGTGTCGGACTGAGTCCGAAGAGTAAGGGGGTCGGATGGATTAGAGGATGGAGTTGTTTGTGTGACTGGACTATGTTGTGATCTGTAGGTTGTTGGATATTGTGTCGTATCATATACATTGCATACTTACACGCATGTTCATGTTTGTAAATGAAAACTGGGTTTTCACATGATTGCATACATGTTCATGTGTATTTTTGAAAACTGAATTTTCATGTGAGAAACGGTTTTTGGGTGCGTGCGTATCACGACCCCAAGTCAAGATGAGGCATTATCTCAGTGGAGCTCCTTTGGTCATTAGGGAGCGCAATATACTGAGTGACGTCCCCTAGGTTGTCACTGGGTGACAACGGGATCGGACGGGATGATAATGCTCTCGTGCCGACTCCGTGACCCCTTTGCTGGGGGGGGTTAGAGGGTACTTGACCACGAATGCGCTGGGCACGGAACTGGGCATCACTCGTTATGAAGTCACTCGCACGATCGTTTCCTGTGGTGTGACGAATGGAGCCAGGGTGTGTGAATGTTCCCTAGGGGAGATCATGGTGCATTCGATTAAAATGGATTGTTTGTTTTGGGCCATTTTTTGGAAAAATGATGGGAAAATGTTTTGTGAAAATATTTTGGGCGAAAAATGAGATTTTGGCGTACGTTAGAAAATATTCGTTTTCAGGAAAAATGTTGTTTTGGGTCTAATGCATATTTCATGATATGCATGCATAATTGTTGGTTGCATTAATGCATTTTTATTCTCGAGGGTTGTTTGGATTATTACTTACCTGCAGTACTGTTTTATGGTAACGCAGATTTTGATGCAGATGATGCTAAGGGTGAGCCTGAGGATTCAGCTCCACCAGAGGAGTGATATGGGATCACTCATTTATGTATTTAGACTTTGTATTATATTTTTCGGGATAACTGTATAACTCTTTTTAAATGTTTTACTTATGTAAAATTTGTATTAAATAATTATGGTACTTTGTCGACTTATTAAACTATCCGCTTCGTTGCTCATTGTACACCGTTGCATATAAACACACTTGGCACTATCGTTGATATGCATGACCGTGTTGTCATTATCCAAGCATCTCGATTCCCGAGTTTCCGTACATGGGGTCGGGGTTGCCACAAAACATGTCTCTAAAACTTCATGGCCACTTTAAAAAAAGACCAAATTTAAAGATATATATTATGTTGTAATTGCATTCTTAATTTGTACTTGCATCTTTTCTATTGAAATTCCACTATCACGCCTCTACTTTTTAAGTTCAAAAGCTTGAAGTATATCACAAAATATAAAATAAATGTAATGATCAAGGACAATTTTGAAACACATGCAATTGAAAAATCTGTTGTTTGACCAATATATTCACATGATCAGTATATATATGAATTTGGACTACTAAATTTAAAAAAAAAAAAAAAAAAAAAAAAAAAAAAAAAAAAAAAAAAAGACAAAAAGATGAACCATTTATATGGAACAGAGCAGAGAGAATATTTAACAAGATAAGCTTAATTAATTTTGTAGATTTGCAGTAGATGAAAGCTGGGACTATTCGACAAATTAATTAAGCTTTGCAAGTCATTATGACTGCAAAGCGCTGTAAGAAATCAATACATGATGATACTGATAGGGATTAAAGCTCTCAATATCACATCTATTTAGACATGTAATAAAAGAAGATGAAAGTTCTCAATATCATATCTATTTAGTCATGTAATAAAACGTGTTGATGCCTTAAGGGATTTTTTTTTTTTTTTTGCAAACCTAGCATTCCCCATGACATGTGGAGCATTTATAGTAAAGATTTCCATCTACTTGAAACTGCCGATATTTTTCATCACTAACAAACATGGTTTGCCAGTTCAGAGCTAAAAAAAAAAAGCTAAATTTTAATAAATGAATTATTTTCAAAGACATTTACTATTGCAACTAACCTTTGCTAATGATCTGCCCCAGGAAACCAGGAAAAAAACACAATAGCACAGAACAAATGTAGTTGGTCCTTTAAGAACAGAGGCAAAAATGAACCTTATCACACTGGCAATGCACCCAGTGCTGGCAAACATCACAACAAACCATTGATGTCGATTTTGAATCTCGATATACCTACAAAATTGGGAAACATTTGATGAAGTCATCGTGAATTCCTTATTGATGAAGTCATCGTGATAGGCCAGATTGAGCTTTGAGTATTTTCTATAGTAGAAATTGATAGAACGTCATCCATATATTATATTTTTGTCCAGTCCTACATGTAGGAAAGCAAGTTTTAAATACCGTGCCGTACGCTACATATTTATCGTGTCAGATTAGTAAGCAGCATGGGAGAGATATGTATGTTGTACTGAATCAAATACCGGTCATTTTGGTATGTTTCAGTATACAGGCCGGTTTTCAGTGTACCAGCTAAAATTTTGTATTTTTGTATTTTTTGTCTATTTTCATAATTTTCACTTTTTTTATATAGAAAAAGATAATTTCATTAATCAAATTGGAAACATGATTACATAAAATTATCAAGACATAAGACTTGATAAATACAGTCTGGAATACCATCCCACCATATATTAATACTTTCAACATTGAAAGCATTCCTAGCCAACTTAAAAGCTATCATATTCCCCTCCCGATATACATGTGAAAAGCTACAAGATCCAAAACAAGAAGATAGTTTTTAATTTCCTGGTATAACACACACCCAGCATAGAGTTATTCATATTGTCATCCTATATAGCTTCAACAATGATCAAACTATCACTTTCCACCACAATTTTTGAAATTCCCATTGTAGCACATAATTGCATACCTTGAAATATGGCCAAAAGTTCTATAGCCTCTGTGTCTTCAACCTCACACTCAGATTTGCTTGCTACCATTAGAACCTTACCTGCTGCATCCCGTAGAACAACACCAACACTAGTCTGCCCCAACTCAGCAAACACTGCACCATTAACATTCAATTTTAGCCAATCCATAGGAGGGTGTTGCAATTTATAATGTGTCTGAAGTTGGGAACAATTTTTCTGCCGTACATTATCAAAATTGTGTAGCAAAGTCAAAGCATTTCCTGCAGCCTACTTTGGAGTTAGGACTAATTGCTCGTGCACAAACTTATTTCTGCAGAACCAAAAACTCCACATCAGAACAAAGAAAAGTGCCAACTTATCATGTAGTTTTCTATCACATAACTGCAAGGCCATCTCCAGAATTGACTTATGAGGATCAATAGAAACTTATGGTAAAAACATCCCCCTCATATGTTAAATCGAGTTACTACTCATCACAACATGTGTAAGTGTTTCAACTTCTAAGAGACAAAGACTCATAATTTTCACTTTAATTCTTACATCTAAAGTCTATTTTCTTAACTATTTTTAAACCCATTTTCTCGAGAACTGAAAATCAAATCCCTACTCCCCTTTTCGTGATGAAGATGAGTGATTATTTTTTCTAATAATTGGATTGTGAACTTAGAAGTATTATTGAGTTTTATAAATATGCGTTTTAACTTTTTAAGACTTGTATTGATGTTATTTTAAAATATAATTTATACACATATAATTAATTTATCTATATATAAACTATCTCGAAACTGTACCCAAAATGGTATTAGTACTGAAATATTTCGTTCTAGTGCCTTAATCGAAACGGTCATCGAAACGGTATTCAAAACTTTGGTAGGAAACCCAAGAGTCACTTTGATTTTGTAACCAAGATGTGCCTAACAGGGTGCTACCTCTACCCTATGGGCGGGGTTGCCTCCGCACCCCGCCCTCGTATGGATGGGGCCCTTCCATGTACCCCCATTCATCGCCCATGGTCCCATAGTTAGAATGGAAAAAATTATTCGAATACTACAAAAAAAAAAAGCAAAATACACAAAAAAAATCCACTACAATAATATATATATATATATATATATATATATATATAAATCAAATCCACAACATAATTCACATTAAATGATTCAAATCGGATACAACAAAAAAAAAAAAAAAAAAAAAAACTCACAGACTTGGAGAGGAGGTGGAACCAAGGAGGAGTCAAGAAGAAGGGTGGGTAGTATAGGATGGAAACTACGAGAGGGAGAGAGGGCAACAGAAGCCACAAAGAAAAAGGGGGAAGAAAAGAGAGTCTAGGGGGGCTTTAGGGTTAACCCCAAACACCCGAATAATAATTTTTTAAAAATTTTCTTCAAAATGTTTTAGTTCGTTCATATAACTTCAATTTTTATTACCTTTTCTATATTAGTTTTAGCCATGTACCATTTTCATTGCCAGACAACCTTTAAAGGGTATATGGCACCACCAAATTGATATAAAAAATATAATAACTAAATATATGTTTTCTAAAAATAAAAATAAATCCTATTAAGAGTGTATGGCAGCCACCCTTGGGTATTTGACATCCACTGAGGGTGAGTGTCAGCTAACCTTATGGTTGTCGATTGACATAGGTCTTGACGGGAACCCAAGCATTGAGAGATAGTCTCTATTGGTCTCTAAAAACCCATGATGATCATGGGTTTTCAAGGAGACCACATCTGATCTTTTGTCTAATGGAGGCCTATCATCGTGGATTTTTGTAGACACATGCTTTAAGTTGAGTTTAAAATTATTATTCTTTAAATAATATTGTTGTTTTTAAAGCTAATTTAGCAATATTAAAATGGATTGCTGTTGAAGTTTGTAAAAGAAAAAAAAAGAAAAAAAAGAAGAAGAGTTGATCAAAGAGATAATACTTGCATGAAAGTAAGGTAAAGATGTACTAATGCGAAAGAAGGAAAGAATCCTTGATCTTTAGGGTTTTTTTCTCTCTAACTATGTGTGGGCGCTTTAGGGTTTGCATGGTTGCCACCGTTTCGTTCTCGATCTTTTGCTGATATGGTGATTGGCTCTCCACAACCTCTTCCGAAAGTTGTTGTACTATTTCGATCACATAAAACTTTGGAGGGGGAAGCTTGTGTAGTTCTTTTCCAAGGAGGAGATTGATAGATCTGCTATGCCTTTCCAATACTCGTTGGTCTTGAAATTTCTACGTAAAAGACCATCCTTAGATGCTATCCGTGCGTTTATTCAACTACGTTGGGGGTTGATGAAACAACCGGTCGTATCCGCCATGAGACGACCAAGGAACGTGTTTATTAGTTTAACGTTGGAAGAAGATTTCGTGAAGGCCTTTGTGCGTGAATCTTGTGAGATAGATGGAATCCAATACAGAGCTTTTTACTGGACGTCTGATTTTCAAGAGGATAAGGAACCAGTTCATGTTCCTGTATGGATCTCGCTTCTGAGGTTACCCTTGAATTTTTATCATGAATCTTTTTCAGAAGTATCACAGCCCCAATTGGAAGATTTTTGAAGCGAGATAACCCTACACGATGTGCGACACGCACGAATGGTGCAAGAGTCTGTGTTGAAATGGATGTGTCTATCGAGCCTTTGCGTGCCTTTGGATTGGTACTCCTCTGAATCCTCAGAATCTTTATCAGGTTATTGAATTTGAGACTTTACTAGCGTACTGCTTGCATTGCCATGTGCAAGGTTATAATGCCAGGACGTGCAAATGGGTTGGTAAACCTAAGGTGAGTGATCGAAAAGTGAGGAAAGAAACTGTTAAGACGGATTAGGTTTGGGTGAGTAAAGACAAAGGTGGTGTTCAACCTGTTGTAGAGTTTCTGAAAGGCGAGACTAGCAAATTGCAAGACTTGGGTGAATCGCTCGGTAATGATGGGAGTGATGAGGAACGAAACAAGGTTCAAAATGATAGGTTGAATCGGGATGCTGACAGTTTAGGAAAAAATATTGCGTTGGATCCGGAACCTATTCTGGAAGATGAACCAACGGATATGGAAGTGGTGGTAGATCAATGTGAGAATGTGAAGGGTGGGGAGACAGGGGAGTTGTTGGAAGGAGTACTTGAGGATGGGGTAGTGGCAGGTCCTGAACCTGTTAGAGTTGATGACTCAATGGAGGTGAAGGTGGTGGAGGATCGATGTGAGATTCATCTTATGGCTGGCGGGGTTATTAGTGAGGTACTTAGTCATCCGGATGAATGTAAGGGAAGGGTGATGCCTGGGAATGATGAAGCACTGGGCGCTGAGGAGATGGAAAATCAGGGCATGATGGATAAGGCAATTGCGAGGGAAATAGGGATCCAAAGTGAAGTTGGTATGCTTCCTCGGAATGAAGATGCCGTTGAGGTACATATGTGCTCGGATACTAAATCGGAGGGGGTTGTGGAGCACCTGGCTAAAGGAAAGGATGTCCAGTCGGACTCTGATATTATCCAGGGAAATGTTGTGAAGGCTAAAAGTTATAAGTTAAGGGAATCAGTGAGGGCTAAAAGCAAGCCCTTTCGACCTAATTTATAATGTTGACTTATTTGTTCTGGAATACCCGAGGTATTGGGACCTCAGCTCGACGTCTAAAAACATTACTTTCAAAGTTGCAACCAAAAGTCCTAGTAATTACGGAGCCCATGAGGGATCATTCTAAAATATCGGTATGGCGAGATAGATTGCATTATGACTATTGTGAATCGAACGCTAGTGTTGGAGGTAAGAAGTGGATTTTTTGGTCTCAAGATATGGAGCTTTCATTTGTTTGTAAGGGTGAGCAATTCATAGCAGTGCAACTTAAACATAACATGCGCGATATCCTAATGACCTTTGTTTATGTGAAATGTTACTATATGGATTGGAGGAGATTATGGAGTGAGTTGGTAGAGCTGAATCACCAGAACCTGCCTTGGTTCATCTTGGGTGACTTTAATATTATTAGAAATGATCATGAGAGGAGAGGGGGAAGGCCAAGACTTGTGTTAGCCATACAAGATTTTAATGACTGGGAGGATGCTTGTGGCTTGTTGGAAATGAATTTTTCTGGACAATCTCTCTCGTGGTGTAATGGTCATGCAGGCTTATCTAGGACCTGGGGCCGTTTAGATCGTGTGTTCTTGAATGTTACAGCTTTGAACCTCTTCCCTGATGCCCATATGAAATATCTTCACAGGTCTTCTTCGGATCATGCACCATTGCAGGTTTTTTTGGAAGCAAAAAGGGAGCCGTATGGGTTCCGCCCATTTAAATTTCAGCAGACATGGGTTTCTCATGATCAATTCTTGAGTTGTGTTTCTCAAGCTTGGCATGATGACAAGGGAAGGGGCTCGAAGTTGGAAACTCTTGTGATGAAGCTGAAACATGTGAAGGCTACTTTGCATATATGGAATAAGTAGGTGTTTGGAAGAACAGATAGGCATATTATGGATCTTGAGGACCGAATAAGGGGTTTAGAAGAGAGTTTGCAAAATGCTTATTCTGAGGATGTAGAAACCGAACTTGTTGTTTCTCAGGTTGAAATTTCCGTTTGGATTGATAGAGAAGAGCAAAGATTATCCAAACAGGAAAAGCAAGCTTCGATTAAAAAATGGGAAGCAAATGCTAAATTTTTCCGTGCTGTCAGTCGTTGTAATCAGGAAGAGGTCAAGATAATGCAACTGGAAGATGGATCTTGTCTTACTTCTCTGGAACAGAATCATGAGGGGGTAGTGTGACACTTTCAAAAATTCCTGGAAGCAGGTGTTCCACATGCAGCACCGAACTTGGAGGGTTTGGTTCAAACAAAAATTTAGCAGGTTGATAATGAGGATTTATGTCGGATTCCTACTTCGCAAGAAGTTCATGACACCGTGATGTCTATCTCGATTGATAGTAGCCTAGGTCTTGACGGGTTTGGTTCGGGTTCTCACAGATCTTGTTGGCATATTGTGGGTTCTGATGTAGTTGATGCAGTGGCTGAGTTTTTTCAAGGTATGGCATTTCCTCTTTTTTATACAGCTTCTTTTTTGGTTCTTATACTGAAAGTGGAAAATCCATCAAGCTTTGATAAATTTAGGCCAATAAGTTTATGTTTGGTGTTTTATAAATTGTGCACTAAGATTTTGGTTAAACGACTTGCCCCGTTGTTAGCCAAACTGATATCTCCCGAACAAGGTGCTTTCATTCCAAGTCGGAGTATTTTTGAGAACATTAGTTTGACACAAGAAATGATCCACTCTATTAATAAGCCAAATTTTGGTGGGAATGTTGTTATGAAGATTGACATGGTGAAGACGTGTGATAGTATTGATTGGGGTTTTCTTCTGCATGTTCTGAGTTCTTTCAGTTTTTCAGAATTTTTTTGCTCGCTTATTCAACAATGCATTACCACGCCTTGGTATTTTGTGGTCATGAATGGTATACCAAAGGGTTTCTTTAAAGGAGTGCATGGCCTTAGGCAAGGAGACCCTCTTTCGCCTTATTTGTTCATCTTGGTAGAAGAGATTTTTACAAGAATGATTAAACAACAGGTGGGGTAGGGTAAAATTGTTCCTTTTTATCACCATAGAGGTACTCCAATTGTTTCTCATCTTCTTTACGCTGATGATATTGTGGTCTTTTCTAATGGTGGTAAGGCGTCTTTGAGATCTGTTATGAACATTTTAAAAGTTTATGAAGAGTGGTCAGGCCAAGTGGTTAATAAAAGGAAATCCTCCATTTTTTTCTCTAAGCATATCTCTCCAGGACGTAGGCGGGCTTTGCTTCAGGTTACGAGCTTCATGGAAGGGAGGTTTCCATCCCATTATTTAGGTGTGCTAATTATATCGGTCGACTTTTGAGTGCTCACTTTGAGGATCTGGTCAATAAAATCCGGGGTCGTTTGGGTGGGTGGAAATCTAGACTCCTTTTCTAGTGGAGTTGGGCTTTTATTAATAAAACATGTTTTGCAAAGTATTCCTGTGCACTGCTTATCTGTTATATAGACGCCACAAATGGTTCTTCAAAAAATTCAAAGGATGCTATGTAATTTCTTTTGGGGAACTATTGATGGGAAGCCTAAGAGAAAATGGTGCTCCTGGGATGCTATCTGTAAACCAGTTTCAGAAGGTGGATTAGGCGTCCGTAATTTATGTGAGGTGCACAATTCCTTACATATGAAGCTTGCATGGAATTTGATTCAAGGTTCATCGCTATGTCGAATTATTTCCGCTGTAAATATGTTGGAAACAAACACATCACTATGGTTGATCCACAAAAAGGGTCAAAGTTTTGGAAAATGGTGCTGAAGCATATTCCCATTTATACATGAGAACTCGAAATGGCAAGTGAAAGACGGTTTGGTTTCCTTTTGGCATGATCGGTGGGTTGGCACTGAGCCATTATGTAACTAGTAGCAAATGACGGAGTTGCAGTGGCTTACATTGGCAGATTGCAAGTCTGGACTGGGATGGAATGTTGAGCTTTTTACACGCCTTTTGGGGCAGGAAAAAATAGAGGAGGTGCTTGAGCAGTTGGGAAGTGTCAAAGATGGGAAAGATTGAATACTTTGGTTGCTGAATTCTGATGGAATGTTCACAACACGTAGTGCTTAGAACTGCATAAGAATTAAGGGGCAGACATTTCCATTGGCGGAATCGGTCTGGAATCTGGCTCTTCCAAGGCAAATATTAGTGATTATGTGGAAAGCAATGCGTGAATGTCTCCCGTTGGATGACCGTGTGAGGAGGATTAGCATTCCAGTAGTATCATGCTATGATTGTTGTCTTGTTCGAGCTTGTGAAGATGCAGATCACGTATTTGCCAAAGGTGGCTTCGCAGAAGATATGTGGAGGAGGTGCTCATTAGTCATGGGTGTACTGAGGTTGGAAGGTAAGCCATGGAAAGAGAGGGTTGCTTGTTGGCATAAAAGAGCAAGTAATTATTCCTTCAGTGGGCTGTTACTTGGTTTATTGTCGTTGATCTTAATATGGCGTTTATGGGTCCGTCGGTGCAAGGCGAGAATGAAGGGAGTGGCAGAATCTTCTTAGTCGGGTGCTCTATCAGGTTCTGGATCTCTTGGGCAGCTTTGAAAATAAAGGAAGTCAAAGGTATAAGTTGGAGAGATGAAGATGTGCTACACAGCTTCCAGTTGCCTTGTCCTTCGACGCTAGAGAAAGTTGCATCTATGGTCAAGTGGAATCCGCCGAAGGAGGGTTGGGCTGAATATTGATGGGTGTTCTTTAGGAAATCCTGGTGATGCAGGGGTTGGAGGGATTATAAGAAGTTCAACTGGTGAGTTTATAAGCGGGTTTGCCGTTACTCTAGGCCATCACTCGAATAATTTTGCAGAAGTAATGGGATTATTACATGGTCTTCGGAACATTGATAGGTTGGGGTTTACGAATGTGGAAATCAAATTGGATTCTTTGCTTGTTATTCATTGGCTAAGGAATAAAAGATGTGGGCTTTAGTATATGGAAGATTTTTGGGAAGAAGTTCAAATGCGTTTAGGTGTGATCTTTTTTTCTTTAACTCATTCTTTTAGAGTGGCAGATGGATTTGCAAAGCATGGAGCTCTAGGCTCCTCTGGAGTTTGGTCTTCATTATCGGATATTCCTTCCGCGGGGGGGGGGGGGGTTCCATATATTTGTTTTCATAGGAAGTAAGGTTGTTTTCATAGGAAGTAAGGTTGTTTGTGCTATGTTGGGTTTTTTTGTTGGTTTTTCTGGTTTGATGTCTGGTCTTCAGGTGATGGTTTGTAGCTATGGTTTTCTCCACCAAAGTGAGGGTCTTTAATAAATTTAGGATGAAGTCACTATTGGATATGTAATCTTCGGCTATTTGATAAAAAAGAAAAAGAAATGTAAAGATGTTATAAATAATATAAAGTTATAATAAAGAGTATCTATCATATGCAAAGGAATTTTCGTAGATTAGTGCTAAGACAAGCAATGACGATGGACAAGAACCATCCAACCCATTTGAGTTCAATATGCTATGAATGGTTAAGAAATTAAATGCTACTTATGTGGGAAAAGAGTCATGCTACATCTACTGAGCATATAGTTCGAGGGTGGGTCCCGATAAGGTCATTTGACCTTTTTGTTGTTTTTTTTTTAATTCAATTTTTTATAGTACTCTTAAAAATTTTAAAAATATTCACAATATCATTAAAAACTATTTTTGTATTTACCAAATAAAAAAATATACATAAAGACAGAACATGTCATGGGAGACCGGACAAAGCAATGTCGTGTCCGTGCATGTGAAATGGGGCGATTTAATGGATAATAAAAGTCTAGTATAAGTAAAAAGCCAATAATTTAATTAGAATGGATTATACAACTATTATGTTTCAACAAAAAATTATCGAAAAAATATGTTTTATATATTATGATAATTAAAATAAAATATATTTTTCTTGATTAAAAATTAAAATATAATGAATAGATTTGTAAGATATAATAAAAAAATACTTAAGGAAATGTTTTTTAAATAGAATATTATTTTAAGATAAAAGCTAAAAATAAATGATATTTTATCGCTATATATATAAAGTTTTGATAAGTAACCAAAAGAAGCATTAGATTTTGAATGGGTTAAAAAAAAAAAAAAATTGATAGAAAACTATGATGCCAGGTAAAAGTTTACCTCAAGGAAAATGCTGGCTTACCAAGGATCTCAACCGATTTCTTTTTTCTTTTTTTTTTCTTATTATTATTATTATTATTATTATTATTATTATTATTATTACTACTACTACTTTATACTTGATGATTTTTTTTTTTTTTTATGTTACGTGCTCGCCCTCTCTCCTAGAGTTCTTGCTGCCTCTCTCAACATTGTTTCTCATCAACCATCTGCACACTCTTAGAGTTTCTTGTATCTTCCTTATTGATATGGAGCAGTCGATTCAACAAACAAAAGCCCTTTCTTCGAAAGGTTTAAATCTATATCCTGAAAATGAGCATGCCAATGGTGATCCCGAATTAGCTCTCATCGGTAGAATTGTTGCGACTCGACCACTGAACAAATTCTCCCTACATGCTTCCTTCAGAGCTGCTTGGAGCTTCCTTAGCAAGTTCCACATTGAAGATCTTGATGTAAATACTTTCCTCTTTACTTTCCAAAATGCTGGTGACAAAAAGCGAATTCTAAGCCGAATCCCTTGGAACTTCAAAGGGTATCTCCTCATCCTCAAAAATTGTCAAACAAAAACCACATGGAAAGAGATTCGTCTCGACACATCACCATTCCACATACAAATCCATGGACTCACCAGAAACCACATGACAGAAAAGAATGCTTACAAGATAGGAAATGCACTTGGAACTTTCCTAGGAGTGGATGTTGATCCTCTCTTTGGATTAGCCTGTAAGAAATTCATCAGAATAAAGGTGGATTTAGAAATCACTAAACCTCTGAAGCAAGGACTATGGGAACCAAGACAAAACAATTTTAATACATGGGTTCCATTTAAATATGAACATCTTTCTAATTTTTGTTATGTCTGTGAAAAGATCGGGCACTCTCAAATTTTCCGAAATTCTCTTAAGTCTAACACAGAGCAAATGCCATTTAGGCCTTTGCTACGTTCAGAATCCCCTATTTTCATGTCAGTCAATCCTATTCCCCGAGGTCTAGAAAATATCCCTAGAATCTCCATGGATTTCTCTCCAGATGAAGAAAGGACTCAAGAAAGAAGGAACTTCCCAGACATTGAAATGCTGGAAAAACAGGGGCTTTGATTCATCGGCCCTTATCCTACCAATTTTCCCTTCAAACAAACAACAAGCACACGATTTAAAAGGAAAAAGGGAAAGTTGTTATCAACAAAGAAGACCTCAAATTCATTCAAAGTGATAATCGGACATTTCTGGGAAATAATTGGGATCTCCATCAAATTGATAATCGGACATTTCTCAAAGACTACTCATCCAAACCTCCAAAATTGTCATTCCCATCCCCTTGCAGTGGCATATTCAGCAGAGTTCAAAGTGGCATCTTTCGCGACACTCATAGTGGCATCCTCTGCGATGCCCTGAGCAGAGAACTTAGTGAAACTCACAGTAGAGCCCTTAGCGAAGCCCACAGGGAAGCACTCAGCGACGCTCATTGCGGCAGCCTCAGTGAAGCTCTCAGTGGCGTCGCAGTAGGTGAAGTCCCCCTGGATTGGATGGTGAGGACGGCCCCGTTGACTATAGCCTACAGTGACCCACAATCTGCAATAAATGGTGCTCTAACAACTAAAAATCTCTCATTCACTACGGGTGTTAATTCCCCTCCACCAAACCTCGCCCCATCAATCACTCAAGAGATACAGGGTACTAAATCAATCTCTCAACAGGTCCTTTGCAGTAATCTCATGGGGACGAACTCGACAAATTTGATTTTCTCTCACTCTATAAACACTGAGGAATGGGTCTCCAACTAGTTGGAGACAAATGCTGAAGTTTTTATGTGAACTAAACTGACTAGCACCTCGTTGGTGGGAAGCAATAATTCACAGCAAATTTCAACTACTACCTCCCTACAAGGCCCACGAGAGAAAACAAAGAGTTTGAAAAGCCCACTAGAAGGTATGGCCCATAATAAAAAATGGAAGTCTTGTCCCCCTTTTAATGCTTCAAGCCCGTTGGATCCAAAACCAAAGCAATTAGATTTTGTTTATTCTATTACTTATCACCCAGTCATCCTAAGTCCTCACTTGGTAGACTCAAGGCCCAATAGTCTAGGTTTCCACCTTTTTGTACACGTCCCTACCTCGGGAAAAAAAGGAGGCCTTTTGTTATTATGGCAACCAGGTGTGGATATTGAACCCATTCATATTAATGCTAATGATATCTCTATTTTGGTTCATTCTGATCCTCTCAATAATCCTTGGTTAGCAACTTTTGTTTATGCCCCAGCACAATGGCAACAAAAAGCAAAATTCTAGACTCATTTGGATTCAACTCATGGCTCCTTTAGTGGACCATGGCTTTGCATAGTTGATTTCAACGATTTATTAAGCCAACAAGATAAATATGGTGGTAGACCAATTAAGTCCACATCGATAGGAGGCCTACAAAGTTTAATGGATTCTCATAGCCTCATTGATATTGGTTTCTCGGGACCTATCTTCACATGGACTAATAATCACATGGGAAAGGCAATGATTAGAGAACGTTTGGACCGTGGTATAGCCAATGTGAATTGGCGCCAACTTTTTCCAGATGCCACTGTTCATAATATTGTCTCTTCAACTTATGATCATAACCCTCTCTTGCTTAACACTATGAAGATAAGGAAGAATCTATCTCCTTTTAAATTTGACGAATTCTAGACTCGAGAGCCATTCAACAATGCTATAATTCAAGAGGTATGGAACCATCATTTCTATGGGAACCCTGCCTTTATTCTGTGCAATAAAATCAAGGAAACAAAAAAGGAACTCAAGCATTGGAATAAAATCCACTTCTGGAAGATTCAGACAATCATCTAGCAACTCGAGTCAAAGATAAGCAATCTCTACAGCAATCCGCCGAATCAATGGAGCTTACAGAGGGAGAAGTTTCTCCACTACAAGCTTCAAGAACAACTCAAAAATGAAGAAACTCTTTGGCGACAAAAATCAAGAATCAACTGGCTCACTACAACTGACCTAAATACAAAGTTTTATCATCAGTCAACAACGATTTTCCGAAGAAGAAATGAGAGATCGACTCAATCAAACTAAGCACAGGTAATTGGACAATGGATCAAGATATCATTGAATCTACTTTCATAGATTATTTTAAATCCATTTATACCTCTACAAATCCTATAATCCCAGAGCATCTGGAAAACCTTTTTGAAAGATAGATTTCAGAGGATGAAAATAAACTCTTAATAGAGATGCCTTCTGAAGGGAAAATTCTTATTGTACTCAAACAAATTCCAAATCATAAAGCACCAGGCCTTGATGGGATGACAACTCTTTTCTATAAAAATTACTGGCATATTAGTAAAAAAGATGTGGTCGCGACGATTCAAAATTTCTTCAAGAGCGAGAAACTTCTGAAACAAATAAATCACACCCACATAAGCCTTATCCCAAAAATATTAAACCCAATTTCCCCTCAGCATTTCCGACCAATAAGTCTGACAAATGTCATTTATAAAATCATCACAAAAATTTTGGCAAACAGGCTAAAAAAATCCCTTCCATCCATAATTTCATCTTTCCAAACGGCTTTTGTCCCCGGCCGCAATATCAAGGAAAATTCTATAATAGCCCATGAGATGTTCCATCACCTAAAGCATCGCAAGAGGAAGAAATGTCAGATAGCTTTAAAGCTAGATATGGAAAAGGCTTTCAATTTTATTGAATGGTATTTTCTTTGTGCTGTTATGAGAGTTATGGGTTTCAACTCTACTTGGATAAATCTCATTAAAGAATGCATTTCTACGGCTTCGTTCTCTATCCTCATCAATGGATCTCCAAAAGGTCTCTTCAAGGCACAAGGGATCTTCGGCAAGGTGATCCCTTCTCGCCATTTCTGTTCATCCTTTGCACAGAGGTACTTTCAAAGTTATTGGCAAGATCAGAAGAACTGAAAAATTTAAAAGGTATTAAAATCAGTAGACATAGTCCCACAATATCTCATCTTCTTTTCGTAGATGATTTAATTATCTTTGCAAAATCAAAAAGAAGTTCGATTCAGGCGATCAATAATACTCTGGATAAATATCAAGCTTGGTTTGGCCAACGCATCAATCAAAGCAAATCCTTTATCTACATTATTCAAAACACTAGTCAAGTAACAAGAAGAGTAGAATATATCATACAAAGAGTCGTACTCAAAAATAAAATATTTGGGTATGCTGAAAACTTTTAGTCAATCCAGGAAAGAGGACTACAAAGATTTGATCCGGAAAATTGATAAAAGGCTGGATGGTTGGAAATAAAAAATGCTCTCTCAAGCTGGTAGAATGATGCTTATCAGATCAGTAGCAAGCACCATCCCAACATATCAAATGTCAACGCATATGCTACCAAAATCAATTTGTAAGAAGCTTAACTCTAGCTTCAAAAATTTCTGGTGGGGAAAATCAAATGACCAAAAGCAAAAGCTTTGCCTAAAATCATGGAAATCTATTTGCCAACCAAAAAAAGATGGTGGGTTGGGATTAAGACTGATGGAAAATATGAATGTGGCCTTGATATCGAAGATAGGATGGGAAATGAGCCAACCAAGCAATAATATATGGCACAAGCTTCTATCCAAGAAATATTTGAAATCAAGCATCTTTAAATTTGCAATAAAAAAGGTAACTGACTCGAGCCTCTGGAAAGGAATTCTAAAGACAAGACCGTTACTGGAAAAAGGTACATGTTTCAAAATTGCATATGGTTTGTCTATGAGAGCTTGGCTAGATCCTTGGATCCTGACCATTGGAAAATTTAAACCTTTTCCCTCACCCAACCAGTTGCTCTCACCCTCAAGGTCTCAGACCTAATTATTCAGAACGATAAATCTTGGAATCTCCCATTGGTAAACTCTCTGTTCCAACAAGAAAGTATAAATGAAATCCTTAAAATTCCTTTACCCATCTCCAATCTAGCTGAGGATTGTGCTATTTGGACTAAAACTCAAAATGAGATTTTCTCTGTTAAGAGTGCCCACTATCTTGCTCAAATATCGCAAATTACTCCAGAGAAGCAATTCCGGATATATCATGGGGGGAAAATTTGGAAACACAAGATCCATGACAGTCACAAACTCCTTTTATGGAAAATACTTTGGGATATTTTGCCAACAAGAGAGTGCCTCAAAAGGTTCATTTCGAACATTTCTTCTATAAACTGTCCATTCTGCAATGAAAAAGAGGAGACTCTCCTGCACCTATTCATTGAATGCCCCATAATCATAATTCTCTGGAGTTGTAGCAGATGGCCCTTAAATCTATCTTCCCTGGCGGTAAATTCAATGAAGGATTGGTTCTAGATTATAGTATACTCCCAGAAAAAACTCGGTCTTTCATCCCAGGAAGATCACCCGTTCAAAGTTTTTGCTGGTCTGATTCTAGATTTCATCTGGAGGCTCCGAAATGACCAAGTCCATAATTGCAAGGAACTCTCACCTCACAATATTTCACAACAGCTGAATCTCTCTTATAAAAGAAAATCTTCATGCATGGAAAGAAAAACTTGAATCTAAAGTGGAGAAGGAATGGCAAAGACCTCACACGAATCAGATATGTATTTCTTTTGATGCGGCAGTCAGGAATTTTTTCTCTTTGGCTTCAGTTGTAAGTAGAAACTCAACAGGAGAAGTCATCGAAATCTAGACTGAGACAAATTTTCCACGACCCCGGTAATGGCAGAGGCACTTGCGCAAAGTTAGCAATCAAAATAGTGGAACACCTCAACCATCCTTTTATCTCTCTATTAGGAGACTCTCAGTTGGTAATTTCTTCTATTTATAAAGAAGAATAGATCTGGCAAATAGCACCTATCTTGGAAGATATCGCAAACTCTTTGAAATCTCACTCAGACTAGAACTTTCACAAGATTGATCGATCCCAAAATCAATTTGCGTACTCGGTTGCGCAATGGGCAGCTACAAACTCTTTGTTTGGTAGCATTCAATTATATATTATTCCTTCTACTATTTTGTATATTGATAGCGGAAAAGATCCTCCTTAGTAGTTTGTAATAGTTTTTACCTATTTATAACATGCAAGCTTGCTTAGAAAAAAAAAAAAACTTAATGAAATCTTTTTTAACGAGTTTGTGATTTTTATTTTATTTTTAAATATTTGAAGAATTTTAATAAAATAATTGAAAAAAAAAATTGGCCTTCTCGGTGACACTCTTGGTGGAGAGTATTGGTGGGTGTAACAAGACTACTCTTACCTTAAATGCTCAGCAGAAAATATCCAAGAAAATGACAAAAGATCAGTGACGGATTACACAAGTAACTAATTAGGAAAGTAAGGCTCGTTTGAAAAACATAACTATCTCATCTCATCTTATCTGATCTCAGAATTTTTCATAATATTCTTTTAAAACACTACTCAAATACAAATAGTTTTAATTTTTAATTTAGTCATTACCTAATTATTATAATTTTTCTAAACTTTTAAATAAAACACAAAAATCAATTCAACCTTTTCAAATTTCGAAAAAAAATTATATTGAAAAATTATATTATAACAATATCTTAACTTTATAATATGTTTTATTCAACTTTCATCTCTTTCATTTCTCAAAATCCAATAAAATTTTTAACTCAAACAATTTTACTATTTTTTTTATTAGCACCGAGGGTCTAGGTCCAGCGTCTTGACTAATTTTGGAGGTGCACAAGCCCTCAGCAAAGAGCTTCTCGCAAGTGCACCTTGGATAATTCAAAGGAAAAATTCTCTAGTCCGATGACCCTGATAAATTGTTTGAACCTAAGGGCATTTGAACCTTAGATCTAGGGGAGCATACTTGCAAGCCCAAATTTGTTTTTACCACTTGAGCCAACTTTTAAGGATTCAAACAATTTTACTATTATTCAAAAACTATATTGCTATTATTTATAATACTCTCACCCCCTTTACCAAAAATCTTCATTCATCAGAACGTGTTTCCAATTTGTCTCTTGCATGCGCGAATTTCCACTGGCCGAGATGCTTTTTGGTATTAAGCTTTTAGACATGACATCAAAATGGAAACTTCCAAATGCCACTACAAGTATGGAAAATGTAAGTTAGAGGCACTTTTTCCTTTTTTTTTATTTATTTATTAAAAAATGGTTTCTGTAACTGATTTTTCATGTAAAAAATCCAAAAATGGAGGAAAAAGAAAACAAAAAAACAATAAAGGAAAAATAATTTTGGTCACTATTAGAAGTATATCGTCTATCGTGTTCATTGATTATTTGTGACAACCAACAGGGTTTTGAAGACCGCGCTCCACCAAAAAAGTATCTTCTCTGTTTTCGATCTAGACAATAGAGGTTGAGTATTGCTTTTCAGGGACTCTTTCTTTGAGGGTATCGTTAAGTACTGCTTAGATCTGGAATGTTCTTTTGAAGATTGAGGAACTTAGGAATAGGTGGCGTGAATTGAATTTGATAGTAGAGGAAGATGTTGTAATTAATCTGCAGGCAGAAAATATCATAGATTCGCAAAGGAAGTGGGATGGGTGCTTGGTAGGAAAGCTATATATGGAACGGGTAATTGGGAAAGAGGTGCTAGCAGCGGCAGCAATGAAAAAGATTTGGAGCGTGAGCAAAGCAGCAAATTTCCAATCTTGTGGTCCGAATTTGTTCATTATTACATTTGCACCGCATAAGGTGATGGATGGAAGACCTTGGCTTTTTTAATACAGTTTATTAGCATTGAGAGTGTTCGAAGGATTATCTCCTCTACATAAAATAAGATTTGATAGTGTGTTTCATAATGTGTCGTTTACCTATATGAATAGAATGTGGGGAGCAAATTGGAAGGTCACTTGGGAGGATAGTTGAAATGGATTCACCAGTAGATGGTATTGGTTGGGCCCTTATCTCAGTGTTAAGATTGACATATCTCTTCGACATCCTTTGGCTAGAGGTTGCACTATCTGTGTTCATGGTGATAGGGTGCGGTTCCCATAAAATATGAAAAATTGCCTCGTTTCTGCTTAGACTATAGATGTATAGTTCATGGGACAAAAGTATGTTCTTTCAAATTGGAAGACAAGGGAGTATAGCCTTAAAAATAGAAGATATGGAATTAAAGTCAAAATATGAAAAGGGCAAAATAGACAATGAGCCTTGATAGTTGATAGTTATTTTCTGTTACTTTTTGTCACTAGTTTCATTTTTATATAAGTATATGTAAAGCACTTGTATCAATCAATAGAGTTCATTTCAATACAAGATACGATAGTTTTTCATCTTCTTTCTCTCCGTTTTCCATTTTTGTGTTCTTCTATCTTTCTTTTATCAAGTTCTCAACATGGTATCAGTTTAGAATTTTGCAAATATTTCTGGAGTTTGATCTTTTTGCACTACACGATCTTCTCTCAAAATCTTTACAATTCTTTACTCAGTTTTGTAAAATCTGTGTTTTCTTTCTTGAAATGGCCTTTGAAAGTTATACAACTTATACAAACACCAATCCATCAGATGATTCTTCCAACCCTTATTACCTTCATTCTAGTGATAACCCAGGTCCTCTTCTAGTCTCAAAGATTTTCAATGGAAACAATTATGTTGCCTGGAGCCGATCAATTCTTATAGCTCTGACAATCAAGAATAAAGTTGTATTTCTTGATGGTTCGATTACATCATCTCCTACAACTCAAACTGTTGCACACACAGCTTGTTTAGGATGAATATTTAAGCTATCGTCGATTTCCTACTTGTACATGTGGGAAAATGTCATCTTGCACATGTAATCTTTTCACTTTCTTGCTGGAAAGACAACAATCTGATTATGTTTTGAAGTTTCTTGTTAGCTTGAATGACTCCTATGCTTCTGTTAGAAGCCAACTACTTCTTGTTGTCCCATTCCCAACCATAGCCAAAGTGTTTTCTCTGTTGCTTTAAGAAGAGAGTCAATGGGAGCTTAGTAATTCAGTTCCTATTGAAACACACGCATTGATGGTAAAGCAATCGAATCTTGCATCTTCTTCATATCGGTTCTCAAAAGAAAAATCCAAGAAAGCTTCACTTCATTGCACACATTGTGGATACAATGGACATACTATTGAAAAATGCTTTCAGCTTAGTAGTTATCCCCCTGGGTGGGCTAGACCAAAAGGGAAACAAAATTACTCTACTCATAATGCCATTTCAACTGAGGTCTGCAATCAAACCAACAATGAGGAACCAAGGGTTTGTTTAATTGTTGAAGAGATTAATAAACTCAAAGCTCTTACCAATACTTCTCAATCTTCTACAAATGTTCAGAATATCCCTTGAACTTGCAATCTTGTTACATCTTCAAATTTCTCTGGTAATGTCTCTTATAATCCAAATTCATTTACTGAAAAATCCAATTATCAATAGATTCTCGACACTGGTGCAACAGATCATATGATCGGTTCACCACTATTGTACTGCTTTCCTCCCAAAAATATTGATACTTGAATAAACCTACCTAATGGTCAAAAAGATCCAGCCACTCATATTGGCACAATTTGTCTCTCCAATTAAATATTTTTGTCAAATGTACAATGTGTATCTTCTTTTTCTGTCAACCTTTTATCTGTCTCTAAGCTCACTAAATGTTCTAATCTTTTCTTATCCTTTTCTCATTCTCACTGCCTTTTACAAGACCAATCCCTGAAGAAGATGATTGGGATTGCATTTGAGAAACATGGGCTCTACATTTTACAACAAGCTAATCCTAAGGCTTCTCCCTGCAACTCATTTAAGTCTAACTCAGCATCTTTTGCTTCGTTGTCTCACAAAATTCTATGGATATATGGCATTACAGATTTGACCATGCATTCTCTTCTAGATTGCTTCTCCTCAAGCAATTAGACCCTTCAATCTCTATCAATTGTCAAAATGTTTTGTGATGTATGTCCATTAGCAAAACAAAGAAAGTTACCACTTACTGCATCTCATTCGAATTCTAATAAACATTTTGATTTGATACATTGTGATATATGAGGTCTATTTGCAACAATTTCTTACTCAGGTTTTAAATTCTTCTTAACAATTATTGATAATTTTACAAGATGTACTTGCATTTATATGCTTAAAACCAAGTCTGAAGTTTCTTTTACACTAAAGAATTTTTGCAACATGATAATGGACTAGAATTTTTCATCAATGATTTTTATCATGAAAATGGAATTTTACACCTAAGAAGTTGTGTAGAAACTCCACAACAAAATGAAGTAGTTGAAAGGAAACATAATTAGCACAACTAGAGCCTTAATGTTTCAAGCTAATATCCACTTGTCTTTTTGGAGTGATTGTGTACTAGCTACTGCTCATATAATAAATAGAATTCCAGCCCCACTTCTCAATAATAAAACACCTTATGAAATGTTGTTTAACAAAATACCAAAATTTTTTCATTTAAAGGTTTTTGGTTGCCTTTGTTTTGCATCTACATTGTAACATCACAGACAAAAATTCTATCCAAGAACTACAAAATGTGTCTCCCTTGGAGATCCATTTGATATCAAAGGTTATAAAGTCGTGGATTTCAATAGCAATAAAATTTTCATTTTAAGGAATATTACATTCCATGAAAATATTTTCCCATTAAAAGCAGTCCCTACAGATTCTCATGCTCGTTCTTTTTTTGTTTCCAGCCTCAAAAAATTCATATAGTACAGATTATTACTCTAAAATTCCATTGTTATTCCTTACCAAAGTGATTTAACTATTCTGTCTATCAATGAATCTATACCAAATACTGATCCAAATATCTCCATGACTCATGATCAACCTAACAATAGTCCAAACAGAAGAAAATCTTCTCGAATTAGACAGAAACCTAGTTCTTTGCAGGACTACTATTGCAACAATGTTTCTTCAAATGCAACACCTCTCACTTCTTCTAAAGATGGTTCTAAGGGTAATCCATATCCTATCTCATCTTTCTTATCTGCCAATAGACTATCTAATTCTCATAGAGCTTTTCTTGCTTCAATTTCAAATTGTGCAGAACCTAAATCCTACAAACAAGCTGCACAATTTCCTGAATGACAAAAAGTTATGAAAAATGAAATTGATGCTTTGGAGTTAAACAAAACTTGGAACTTGTTACTCTACCTAAAAATAAACAGACTATTGGTTGCAAATGGATATTCAGAGTAAAATATAAAGCTGATGGAAGCATAGAAAGGCACAAGGCTAGATTAGTGGCAAAGGGCTATAATCAACAAGAGGATTTGGATTTCTTTGATACTTTTTCTCCTGTGGTAGAGGTGACTTCTATTAGATTATTACTTGCTATAGCTACAATTAAGAACTGGCATCTTCATCAATTGGATATAAACAACACATTCTTACATGGTGATTTACAAGAAGAAATTTATATGGAAATAGCAAGATCAAAAGCAAACATTTCTCCTTGGCAAAGGAAATATGCATTAGATATTCTTCAAGAGACGGGAGCAATTGGTACAAAGCTTGTTGCCTTTCCAATGGAGACTAATGTAAAACTCACAGCCACTGATTCTACTTTGTATGAAGATCCATCAGCCCACAGTAGACTCATTGGGAGGCTCCTATACTTAACACTTACAAGTCCAGACCTTGCATATTTAGTTCAAGTCCACAACCAATTCCTTGCTAAGCCTGCTATGAGTCATTATCTAGTAGCAGTTAGAGTGTTAAGGTACTTGAAAGCCACTCCAGGTCTGGGATTATTCTTGTCATCATCCTCAAAATTGAAGCTCAAGGCCTTTTCAGATACTGATTGGGTAGGGTGCATTGATACAAGGAGAAGTGTCACAGGGTTTGCAATGTTTTTGGGAGACTCATTGATCTCATGGAAGTCCGAAAAGGAGTAACTATAAGTCGATCCTCTGCTGAAGCAGAATATCGAGCCCTAGTAGCCATAACATCTGAAGTCCAATGGTTGGTTTATGCACTACAAGATTTACAAATCACCCATTCTCAGCCAACTTTAATGTACACTGATAGCAAGTCTGCAATGTCCATGGCCTCAACTCTAGTTCAGCATGAAAGAACTAAACATAGTCAAATTGATTGCCATTTAGTTCGTGAAAGCTGCAGCAAAAGCTCATCAAACTATTATACATTCCATCTAGACTACAGTTGGCAGACATCTTTACAAAACCACTTGGTTCTTTACCTTTTTCATCATACCTTTCGCAAGATGAACATCCTTAGTATTCTTGTTCATCATGAGAGGGGGTGTTGGAGTATAACCTTAAAAATAGAAGATATGGAATTAAAGTCAAAATGTGAAAAGGGCAAAACAGACAATGAGCCTTGATAGTTGACAGTTATTTTTTGCTACTTTATGTTACTGGTTTCATTTCTATGTAAGTACATGTAAAGCACTTGTATCAATCAATAGAGTTCATTTCAATACAAGATATAGTAGTTTTTCATCTTCTTTCTCTCTGTTTTCTAGTTGTTCTATGGTAGGGTGGAATGGAAATTTATTGAAGCTATCATGACCAAGATGGAATTCCCCCTACATTGGATTAACATAATCTAGACTACCATAGGCTTTACTCATGTCTAATTTAAGGGCCATAAAACTTCTTTTGCCTTTCATTCTTGAGTTCATGGAATGTAGGATCTCGTAGGCTACAAGTGTGTTATCAGAGATAAGCCTTCCAAGTACAAAGGCACTTTGGTTAAGGGAAATGAGATTGGGAAGTATGACCTTCAGCCTGTTTGCAAGAGTTTAGACAATTTTATATGGAATATTACACAGGCTAATATGTCTGCAATCAGCTACTTTCTTGGGGTTTTTTACTTTGGGTATGAGGGAAATGAAGGTGTCATTAACCTCAATGAGAGGACCACCTTGGTTTAGGACATTGAGTGCATAATTACACACTTGCTCACCCACCACCTCCCAATGCTTTTGGTAAAACTGAGCTGGAAAACCATCAAGACCAGGGGATCCTAATGGATTCATTTGAAAAATGGTATCTGTTATGTACTCAGAGAAAGGGTTCATTAGCCATGCCTTCATCTCCATATCCAGTTTAGTACCCAGAGCATGCAAACAGTTTCCAAAATTAGAAGGATGGATGGTAGTAAATAGAGAGGAGAAGTAACCTGTGAAGACATCTCCAATCTCTGCCTGCCTAGTTACAATTCTTCCTTGTGAGGTCTCTACACATTTAATTGTATTTGTCTTCCTTCTTTGACTTGCCTACATATAAAATTATTGGGTATTCCTATCTCCAAGCTTGAGCCAATGTTGTTTTAACCTTTGGCACCACTTTAGGTCATTTTCTGCCATGGAAGATACCACTTCCTTCTGAATCTGTTTCATGATAGCTAAATGGTAGGCTGATCTAGTATCTTGGAGATGCCCAATCCTTTGTAGCCCCTGTGTGATGGCCATTTGCTCTTGTTGTTTAGTCTTCTGCTTCCAAACCAGCAAGTCTTGTTGGCAAGCACCAAGTTGTTTCCTCAGTAGGATGGCCTCACAGTCTGTTTCATTATCATTCTTCCATGCCTTACTTATAATCTTTTGGCATTCTTCCTTCAGCTCCCATGCCATCTCATATCTAAAACACATGCTTCTTTTCCTTCTCCCATAACTTGTATTACATGTTTCAATGAGAAAAAGGGAATGATACGATTTTATAGCAACATGGGCAATGCACGAGCCATGATTAAAAAGGTCATTCCATTTCTTATTGCCAAGGGTACTATCTATTTTTTCCTTTGTGAAATCCCTTCCATTCCTGTTATTCGACCATGTAAAACTCAACCTCTGTGAATGGGTGTCATTTAGGCCACAAAAATCTACTGCTTGCCTGAACTCCTCAATTTGTTTATAAGGTCTTCTTGCTCCCTTTTTTTTATTTTGGTGAAAGATCTCATTAAAATCACTAGAGCACAGCCAAGCCATGGGGCTGGAAGGTTTTAGCATCTTCAAAAGTTGCCAGTTGCTGCTCCTTTTCCCAGTGTCGGGGTGTCCATAAAAGCTGATAAGTTGCCATATTGGTCCACTGTCCTCGTCTTGTACTAATGCACTAATGTGCTATCTAGTGTAGTTTATCACTTCGACATTCCAGTTTTCTTTCCATTAAAGAGCAATACCACCACTTAGTCCCACACATTCCATTGCAAAAAAACCTTCCATCTTCAGACTTTTCCTAACCTCTTCCATCCTTCTGTGTCTGCTTTTAGTTTCCATTAGGAAAACTAAAAGGGGACACTTTTCCTTAGTTAAATTTCTAAGGACACTAATTGTCTGAGGGTTCCCAAACCCTTGGCAGTTCCACACCAAGATACTCATTGATTATGGCAGGGCTGGAAACCAGCCTCTGCCTCAGAAAGGTAATTCTCCTTCATGTCATCATGCTTCTTAATCTTTTTTTAAATAGATTCAATCTGTTTCTCCTTTCTTTTACAGCCCCTCTGATAACTGACTCTGACTGACCTATTTGAGATGTCAACCAGAGGTGTATCGCCATTGCCTTCTGTATGGATGGACCTTTCACAAGCCTTCCTTTTCCACATTCTTACAGTGCTCACCAAGTCCTCCCTAACAGGTCGCATGGGGGCTTCTGTGCTATTAAAACTGCCCGTCGCCACCCTTTTACTAGTGCCCTGTTGCCTAGAGCCACTATGACTCACAGTAGGTGCCACCTCACACCTTTTAAATGCTTCCTAATTTTCAAGATCAGATGAGGGAAACATAGTTTCTTCTTTATGCTCATGTGGCTTTAGTGGTGTGTCAGACTCGAGTTCCATACCCATATTAGCCCCCTGTATGTCCTTGGCCACAAGGGCTCCTCCAAAAATAAAACACCCATGCACGTGGGTTGACTGCATGGTATCTGGGAAGTGATCTTCTAATTGAGCTTTAGAGTGATCAGTAACTTCGCTTTTGTGGATATTTTTTATAGCCCAAATAAAGTCATTAATTTTGCTTTAGTGAACTTGGTTGATTTCAGAGATGCTCAAATGTCGAAAACAGAAGCAGTTGTGATAACGGGAGAGAGCAGAATGCTAACCAGATGGCAAAAACCAGTAGAAGAAATTACAAAAGTAAATTTTGTTGTAGCCTTAGATGTGGAGAATAAAAAATTGGGGATTGGCCTAATAGAAAGAAACTATAGAGGGGAAGTGCTATTCTCGCTATGTGCTGGAAAATCATTTACTAAGTACCTTTCCTAGCAGAATGTAATGCATTATGGCGGGCTGATGAACTTTGTCAAAAGCTTAATGTAAAAGATGTTATTTTTGAAGGAGATGCGAAGAATGTGATACAGGATGTTAAAGATTGCAAGAATGATTGTTCATGGTTGAGGGAAATTGTGGAAGATATAGATCTTTTTCTCAATGAGCTCTGACTAAAATCTTGTGTTTACATATCGAGAAGGAAATGTTGCAGCTCATTCCCTATCAAGGAAGGCTTTACGGATGACAAGGGAACATATATGGTTGGAAGAGGTGCCGACTAATATTGATTTTGTTGAATTCAAGGAGAATGAGTAAGGATTTCAAAATAAAAGAAAAACTAAAAAACAACGCTTGACTGAATTAAAGGGATTGTTTTACATTAAAGTTTTGTCTAAAATGATCAATCGGAAACATCAAATCTTAACCAGAATATGTCGTTCACGCATGCTCTTTTTTAATACATACGTTTTTAATGATGTCAGATGAAAAATTTCTTAAATATTATTTAAAATATTATGATTTTTACAACTTTTTATCAGATCATTATTTAAGAGAAGCACTTTCTAACAAATGCAATGTGTAGGACCTTACACCACCCAATGGGAGTCTTGCATGTTAGCTTCACATTGGTTTCCAAATAAGCTTTGCCACACGGAATTTTTACTCAAATCTTAAAACATAACTCCCTCCACACTGAGCATCTCATTTCTATTCATGGAAGCTAATCGTCAACTAGTGTTTGTTGGTACCGCCAACCACTTGCTCCACCGTAGCGTTCCTTGAATTTCGTGACTAGTGCACTTTGTTCAAGTTCCTCACCACATGTATTCCACCTTAATTGCCCCAAATTAGACTCCTCAAGATTTTTCCTTCACAAGAATTTGTAACAACAATTGTAGCAGAAATACATAAGGGGTTCTTTTTAGAATAAAAAGAAAGAAGGTGCATCTATCTTCTTTTTGATGTCATTGAAACTTCGTGTGAAAAAGATCTAGATTTGATCCATTCCAAAGGCCAACCACCTGCCTTTATCCAAAGACTTCCAGGTTTTAGGCCAAAAAAAAAAAAAAAAAAAAAAAAGAACAAAAAAAAAGAAACAAAACAAGATGAAAAAAACCCTTTGATTGAATGCTATGAGATGGTGGGACATTGGGACATCTTAAAACCAACCTAACATTTTTCCACCCAAAAGAAAATCTAACCGGAAGTAGAGAGATGGACGACACTTGAAAGAACATCTTTGAAGACGAAAATATGAGAGAGAGAGAGAGAGAGAGAGAGAGAGAGAGAGTCAGAGGGCGGAATAGATTAAAGAGAGTTTATCGATGTTGGGTGATTCTGGCAAAATCATGACGATCTAGGGTAAAGTATAGTGGCAACGAGTTCGAGAGAAATAAGATGAGGAAGATTGTTGAGGTTGTTCTACAATTCCATGCAACAAGGCCTATCTTAAAAAAATAAGAGTGCTGATGGTGGGTGTTCAACAATCAAGAATACCGCATCCAATTTTAAGGAAAACTCTCATTATTAACTTTTATAAACTTTAAAATAAAAATAAAATATTAATAATTTTTAAATTTTAAAACATAAAAATATTACAAAATTATTTTCAAATGAATTTTTAACTTTATAATATTTTCATTCAATTTTTTCTCTTTCTCTACTCAAAATTCAATAATACATCTTAACTTAAACCATTTTATTACTATTCACAAAATTTTAAAATATTCAAAATATCCAAAGGAGCAAATGGGGTCCCATTTGGATACAAGACGTGTTTCATCTCATCTCATTATTATAATTTTTTCAAATTTTCACACAAAATATAGTAAATAATTCAATTTTTTGAAGTCACAAAATAATAATAATATTCTAACTATATTTTATTATTTTATTCAACTTTCAAGTTTCATCTCAACTCATATCATCTCAACTCACTATTCAAACGGCACCTTAATCTTAATCAGTAATCAAACAATAAACAGTGCAATCAGAAAACAAGTTTACAAGTTGCAACTTAACAACAACGACATGTCAGCCCGGCCCATACGTAAACAACATTAGCATTGGCAACAACTATGACATTGATTGTAAAGATGTTGTTCAATTCAATAATTAATTAAGGCTGCATGCCTTTGACAAATTAGGGTATTAGACCTATTATTAATTATGATGTTAATTATTGACACTACAACAGAAAGGGTCTTTTGGGACGAAAATTTTCGTCCCAAAAGACCCCAATTTTGTCCCAAAAAAATTTTTTGGACGAAAAAAATTCGTCCCAAAGTCGTTCCAATATCACTGTGCCAAAAGCTATTTTGGGACGAAAATCACCATTTCGTCCCAAAAAATTTCTTTTGGGACTAAATTGAAGGAAACCGTTCGAACGAAAATTTTTTTTGTCACCGTTTAAATTCGTCCTAGAAAATAGTTCGAACGGAAAAAATTTTAAGTTCAAACAGTAGTGACATGTTTGAACGATTTCGAAATATGTTCGAACACACATGAATTCGTTCAAACGTTATGAATTGTCTTTGTGTTCGAACGTTAAATGGTCAGGTCGAACGGTATATGGGTTCGAACGGTATAGGCTATGTTCGAACACGACTGAAATTATTTACGTTCGAACGTTGTGTGATCGTTCGAACTCTAAGAACATAAATTTCGTTCGAACATTACGTTTACATTCGAACGCTATTGTCGTTACATAGAGTTCGAACGTTTTACGTTCGTTCGAACGATATCTCTTTAATTTAAATCAATAATAGAAAACCAAATAGATATTCATACTATTTGAAAAAATACATTAGAAACTGTTTAACACTCACAAAAGTGTTAAAATAAGCGAAAACTAAATAAATAACAGTCGAGACGGGCATTGTTCGTACATAAATAGATAATCCCAAAATCCATCAGTTGCTTGGAGGCCTGTACTGTTGCATAAGCTGCTGCATTTGGAGTTGCATCGGTCTTCTGAACTCTTCTTGTTGTTCTTCATGTTGTTTGAGGCGCATCTTCATATCTGCTTGTTTTGCCAATTGAGCCTCTAACTTATGCTGTCTTGCAGTCAATTCTTCGATTCTGGAATTCGCATTCTCTAGCGCTATAGAAGTCATAGATGCATTCCCAGAAGAAGAGGAAGAGGGACCAGGCTTTACACAACGACCCAAACCCCTCAAATATCCTGAACGTTGACCCAGGACTTATGTAAAAATCTCAATATCACTTGTTGAGAAATTTTGATCTGACGCAGATTCAGCACGTAGGGCAATCATTTTATCCTGGCCATATATAAGATAAAGAATTAATATCGTCATAAATATTCTAATATATTTAATTAAAACAGGTTATAAAACTTACATAATTTTCACGGGCATCAGGATGAGTCCACTCTCCATTACGATTAGTGTGCGATGCAGCATATAATTTTGTCAGATTATAATTAGTATCTGAATCTTGCTACAATAAATGTGTTAAGATATAAATTCATTATGATTCATCTAAATAATTAACTGAATCCAATAAAAAAAATAGCAATACCAATTTCTTAGAAAGGCGATGGAAAGATCTTGAGCCTGCATGATGATTAATCTTCAATTTTGATCTATTTGTTTTGTTTATAGAACTTCACTCCTGCAAAGAAATTGAAAATATTATGAAGCGAAATGACATATAGGAAAGTAAAATAATTAAATTTCATTATACCTGATATGATGGATCCTCAAACATGTCACAAAGTTTTTCCCACTCAGAAGGTTGGACATCCTAGAAAGGATGTTGGCAATACAAACTCCAAGAATTTCTTAACACCTTCAGCATATACATTGTAATTCTGACCCAATTGATCGCTAAGTCTCATCCAACTCTTATCCATGCCGACTATATTCATTACAAACAATATTGTAATGCATCAGCAAACAACTATATATCATGTACCAATTAATGAGTATGCCATTTTTCACCAGGTAGTTGGTCCTATCCCGTTCGGTATTGTAAGATCATAGTCGCCAACTTATGATCTATTATCTGTCACGTCTAACAAAATTTCGGCAGCATCTCCCCATAGTTCTCCAAATATGCTCGTTTGGTTGTGTGCACTGACGATTAACACGTCGTTGCACCATCACCGAAACTGCATATCCAGAGAACAATGGATGAATCTACCAAAATCATAATGTTGGACGACAACAGATATAGTTCTATAGTTTGCGAAAATGATCTTACAATCTCAAACTGTCCACTTTGGACAATTCAAGAGTTATCAATCAAGCATTCATCCGGATTGATAACTCTCGAACGGGTCTAAGGTTTATTTTGATGAACAAACAATGCAAAATATGCTAATATATGTCAAACAAAAACAACATATTATTTATACAACAATACAACAAAAACTTAATTAGTAGGTATTATTTCAAGATTTATTCCAGATTTTAATTTAAATATTAGTTTTACCTGTTTATAATTAAGTATTTTAATTTAAAGATTTAGTAGTATTTTAATTTGAATATTAATTTTATTAATTTATAATTAAGTATTTAAGTATTATTAAATCTTAACTATTTATATTTTAATTTAAAGATTTAGTAGTATTTTAATTTGAATATTAATTTTATTTATTTAGAATTAACAATATTAAATGGTAGTTGGTCCTAATTATTTGTGATTTAGTAGTACATATAATTTATAACTATCCCAAACTATTTGTATTTTGTATACGTTATTGATGTAATGTCATTACCCGTTCGAACGATGAGAACCTATGTTCGAACAAAATGAATACGTTCGAACGGTAATCCTAACCCGTTCGAACGTATTCATCCCAGATTCCAGTCGTCTTCAACAACGCCGAAAACTCCATTAATTACAAACTCTAACAAACACAAACAACAATCTCAAAGCATACAACTTTCTAACATTGCAAAATATTAAGTTCAAACCATACATTTCTATTTTAAAATAAATACCTGAATTTTTGAAGATGAAAATGAAATAATCCGAGAATAATGGAGTGAGATGAACAATTGTTTTGAGCTTAAGGGCTAGTTTGAGAAAGAATGCCTCTGATATGCGAAGGGGTAATCTTCGGGCGACCACACGGAGCGACAACGCAGGAGGAGAGAAACAGAATTGTGAGGTTCTGTCGTGTTTTTGAAGAACATTTCATGTTCGAACGGTTATTTACTAACCGTTCGAACGTGAAAATATTAAGCGGGAGAAAATTCCCTCCTAATTTTCACGTTCGAACGTAACAAAAGTATGTTCGAACGTTATTGATTTATTATCGCTCGAAAATTAACCGTTCGAACTTTAATTTCTAACTATTCAAACGGTATTGTAAATGTTTATTTATATTTTTTTTTCATTATACCTTTGAATAAAAGAACAACATTAATATATATAGACATATTAGATGATACTATAGTTTAATTGGCGGGATATTTTCCCACCACTGCAATAATCCGTTCGAACTATAACAAATTACGTTCGAACAGTAATCCAGCTGTCTTTAATTGGCGGGATGTTTTCCCGCCATTTGCCTTGTCTGTTCGAATGTTTTTTTTACGTTCAAACGTTAACATATGTGTTCGAACGGTTTACGAGTACCGTTCGAACACATATCCTTTATGTTTAAATATAACTTTTTTCATCATTAAATGAAAAGTACTATAACATCATCTGTATTAGTTATATATACTATCATATATAATGTAATATATACTATCATATATATAGTAATCTATACTAAATATATAGTATATATAGTAATATATATTATCATATATATAGTGACCTATACTATCATATATATTATTAAGATCATATGTATTAGTAATATATACTCACATATATATAGCCTCAAATATACTAAGGTCACATAATAAAGTGTAGAGAAATTTATAAGATGATGGTATATTAGTAAGCTATACTCTATATATATATGTTGTATAATATCATATATAACTTTAGTAGGTAAAGTATAATGGAATATATAATATGACATATATTAGTTAAGTATAAACTCATACCATATAGCACTACATGCTATTATATGGTACTATACATATATATATTAATATCTCATATATAACACTTTGATAGTAAAGTATTATGATATATTACTATTATACTATAAAAAAATATTTTATAAGTTATTATGCTTTCATTTAAAGTATTCTACTATCATAATATATATTATAATATTACATATATATTACAGTATATATAATCTACTATAATAGTATATATATTATAACAATTTATAGGAATATAAATATAGTATACATTTAATATATTTTTTAATAAACTTACAAAACTTCTGTTCGAACGTGAAATAGTAACAGTCGAACGGTTTTATATTAACGTTCGAACTTTAACTATTAACGTTCGAACGGTTATGCACGTATAAGTTATCGCAGGCAGCGATTTCTCTCACGCCGCCGTCCCCACTGTTTGAAAAAGCGAGAAAACGTTTGAATGCACTACATTCACCGCCGTTTGCCGTCGTGATCAGCACATATGTCAATCACTTTTCCTCCCAAGTAAAGGTATGTATTTTCAAACTCATTTTACCGTTTATTTTATGGTTTTATTTGTTTTTTTTTAAATTACATTTTTTCATCAATAATTACCGTAGAACATCATAAATCTATCGTAAGATGTTTAGAAATGAAGAGTACTTTGTTTTTAGTCAAAGAAACCACGGAATCGATTAATTTTTGAGTATTTTCATGGCCACTGAGTTGACTCAGCCATGGCCGAGTTAGATCTGTTTTACGTTCGAACGGTATTAACCAGTCCGTTCGAACGGGTAAACTTGTACGTTCGAACTTGATCGACACGTTCGAACGTTATTAATTGTCCGTTCGACCATATATTTAGATGTACGAACGCTAATTATTAAATTCAATCCATTAACATTTTATTAGTTTATTAAATTGTTTTCATCGTTTAATTGATTATATGTCCTATCAATTAATTTATTAAATTGCTATTAGTATATAATTTTGTAAATCTTTTAGTCGTAATTAGATTTTATCACTAATCTTGAATGTATTTTTTATTTTTAAAATTTCAGGATCATAATAATGTCTTATCAGGGCTATAAACATGGTAGATCAGGAGAACCTTCCATCCAAACAGTTTGAGAGCTGACCGTTTTACTTGAGCGACAGGTAAAACTGTCTGATTTTGTCGCTCTTATATGGGAGGGTCATTCCCTCCCATCAGTATTCAATGATCGTGGTTGGGCACCAATCATAGATCAGCGAGAAGAAGGAATGGAGCTCGTTTCCTTCATTGAGATAGTTATTGAGTTCTATAAAGAGCTCGGTGCTGCTAGCCCAGACGATGGAGGGGCATATAGGATCTGTGTCTGAGGAGCTCCTGTTATATTTTCAGCGGACGGACTCGCTGCATATCTGGGTATTCCTAGGCTTCTTGATGCCTATCCAAACCTGCTGCCTAGAGAGTCTGGTCCTTCAGGTGATGCAGCTATGTCTCAGGACGAGGGACTAGATTACACAGATGAGATCGATACACTTGCTGATCACGAGGTCAGAGACTTGATTGTTGGTCCAGATGCTCCAGTGTACGATGGCTCCAAGAGTATTAGGCAGGCAGATTTATCTTCTTTCTTCAAGATTATGAATTTGATCATTGCCAATAATATTGACCCACGGCAGCACAAGACCGAGCTCGGCATGGATCGAGCGAGATTTATGATACGGGTTGCTCGGGCCATCCTGATCGACCTCGTTGGTTATATATTTGAGAGAATCTGATCAGAGGCACGGTTCATTACAATAGATATACTTCCGTTTGGGATTATCATCACTCAATTTTTGCTACATGCCGGGGTTGTGTCCGAACCTGCTGAGCGTTCCCGATTTCCAATGGCACCGATCAACAGCACCACCCTATCACGGAGCACGGGACACTCTAGATTTCGTTTTCGTGGGGCTGTTCCTGACAGGGTTGAGATTCAGAGAAATGCACAGCCGGGAGATACTGGAGTATCGGCTAGTGAGACATCTACACAGGCTGAGACATCACGCACATATATTCGCGAGGAGATGGCTGACATATTGCGTGCTGAGATCAGCGTACACACATCAGCAGTGATTGATGCAGTGCATACTGCCATGTCTGAGTTGCGTACAGAGATTATGGCTACCGTCACTGGGTTACGTACAGAGGTTAATGAGTTACGTACAGCGATTAATGCCAATAATGCAACTCAGGACACAGTTAGTACTCGACTGACACAGGTAGAGACACAATTAGCTGCAGTCGAGGATGTGTGTAGAGATCTCGCATCACAATAGTTTTTATCTTTTATTTATATTTTCTTTTGTTGTAATTATGAACAATATATATGGCATTTTGATAATTTGCTTTGTTTGGTTGATTAATATATATGTGGTTGATAATATTTATTTAATTAAAAATATTATTTAACGTAAAAGAAATCATTAAAATATTTTAAAATTAATTACATAAAATTAATTAATGAATTTGTATATATGATAGATATTTTTTATATTTTGAGTTTCGTGCCGAGATTAATATTATACCTTCGAATGTATAAATGTGGTGCTTGAATATGTTCTAACTAAATATATTCCGTTCGAATGGTTTAGAAACCTTCCCGCTAGGATTTGTCACCAAATATTTTCCGTTCGAAAACAACAAATTCTCGTTCGAACGTTTTTTAACTTACCCCGCCATAATAAAGTAATTATCCGCCAAATTTTACTGTTCGAACGTATTTTTTCACGTTCGAATGGTAAAAATTTTTTGAGACGATTTAATTCGTCACAGAAAATACTGTTCGAACGGTTATTTTGACGTTCGAACGATTTTCTAAATTCATCGATTTTTTGGGACGAAATTTAAATTTCGTCACAAAAAATGACTTTTAGGGATGAAAAAAATTTCATCCCTAAATAATTTCGTCCCAAAATCTCAAATTTGTTGTAGTGTGGAAAAATGATAAATGTTGAGAATTAAAGGATAGAAAAAAAATCAACTCATATAGCCCAATATGACATGTCTACTCAATAGTCAAGACTCTTGATGTGATCAAACCTATGTATATTGCTTACACTTCCTATTCCTTTCGCCCACGTTAATTCTTACCCTATTTAGCGAAATCAAACCTATGTATATTTCTTCATTCTGCATTAATAATCACCAGTATGATGTCCGAGAAGAGATATTTTACAAAAGGACCGTCAAGTTTTTCTAATGTTCGGCAACAAACAACACCAAGCCGTTATAAGTCACAGAAAAGAAGGGATTGGACCACCTTTGGCCATTACCTCAAGAGCCAAAGGCCCCCAGTTCCACTCTCCTAGTGCGATTGCAGTCATGTATTGAATTATATCCGATATGTTGACCAATTCGGAAAGACTAAAGTTCACCACTAAGGATGTATATTTTATGGAGAGTCGGAGCCTAGTCCTGCACCTTGCATTTACCCACTTAGACAAGCTTGGGGTAGCCTTGATGCTCTTATTGGGAGGCTCAGAGCTGCTTATAAAGAGAATGGAGGTTCACACGAGGCAAATCCTTTTGCTAGCAGCGAAATTCGAGTTTATCTTCGAGAGATAAGAGAGTTTCAAGCTAATGCAAGGGGGTTCGGCCTGTATAAGGAGAAAAAGAAGAAGACTATTAGTCAAAGTGAGGGAAGCGAAGAACCAAGTTCTAGTACTGTGCACTTCACAGTTGAATTCCTTTAGCTAATTTGAATATGATATTGATTTTAATACACGTCGGTTGATTTCAAATATGGGATGCATGTTGTTTGTTAAGAAGGCTAGCTCTAAAGGTATTGTAATTGTTGGCATTGTGCAAACTCCAATTGGCATTTAAAATGAAGCTCAAGATACAATAAGCATATATATATATATATACCCTAATGAGTTACTATTTACAACAAAATAATAGTATTTGTAACGAGGTATTTATTATGATCTAAGAAATGGACATCCATAGTGGTCACCCTTTCCCTTCTCTTGGGGGTTATGAATTGGCTCTTAAGCCACTTCATGAGACTTGATGGCTGGCCAGCCAGAGGTTATGCTTAGAGGGGTTATAGGCATAGCCCCTCTCCCCTTTGGATGATTTACTTGCATCAAGAACAATCTCTCTCTAAAATAGTTCTTTTTAGTCATGACATCTAGGCTGTGGAACATGTGAGTATTGCTCTGGTATTACTACATAGCACACTCCACCATCGTGTGAAGATTTTGGACGAACAATGATTCTGAAGAATCTGTGGAACAACCGTACTAGATCTACGATTTACCAACGAGGTAATATCGCTTCTACTATGTATTCTGATCTAGTATTTCTAACATTGGTATTAGAGCCAAATCAATTGTTGCCAATGGTTGCAATTTTGTTGTTGACCAAATCTAATTGAAATGCTTTGCATTGTATGTTTGATTTCATTTTCCCGAGTGCTTGAGGCAGCATGACTCTTAAATGAGGTGGTTTCGGACCTTAATGTTAGGCCACACGAGGCAGGAGATCAATGCACTCGCCCCTGGGTTGCTGGGAGCACCTCGATGAGGCCCAGTGCAATTCTTTTCTCGTAAAGCAGTGCAAACCCCTGCACTTGGAGGCTCTCCAGATCTCGACGCTGCGTCATATGAGGCAGCAACATGTGCTTGAGGGTGCAACGATCACCGCAAGATGTAGCAGTGCGCCCCACGAGCTTGGGTGCTGCCACACGGGTATCGTGTTTACAACCTTAGTGGCGCGACCACCACAGGTGTAGGGACAGTTCTACATTGACGGGGCCAAACTGCACATTGCCACAAGGAGCAATGTTGGCTGTTCAAAGCAGCGCCTCCACATGCGCAGAGCCACAGAATAGCCACGGTAATGTCTGTTGTGAGCAGTGCCAACTAGGGCGTAGCTACCTTGAGCGTAGAACTGTGTGCACCTATAACAACCGGCTAGAAATTCACTGGTGGAATTTTTATTGATTTTAGAAATCTCGTGAAAACTCTATAAGTTTTTACGAATCGACCAACTGCACAGGTTTTAATCTGTCAACATAGTCAGTGTTATCACTCATTGTGGTGCCAGAAATACAATTTTAATTATTTGAGATAGTTAGAAGTGTCAGAATGCATTATGATCTATGCCATTAGACTCAGTTGATTATTTAAGATTTTATGGCGCAATGACCTATTTTCATAATTTTAGACATAACGCCTGTTCGAAATTGTGAAATTATGTTTAAGGGCACTTTTGGGTGTAATTTCAGTATATAATTTTCACTATATATTAATATGAATTTTTAGGATTTTTTAGTTCTAAGTTTATTATGTATTTTTTTGGAGTAAATAGTAACATCGATAAGTGCACTCAGTGCAGTGTTTTCAAAATCACAATGTGGAATGTCCAAATTAGGTTAGAGAAGTTTTACTTAGACACTTGGCAAGATCTTAGCTACCCATAGTGAATAGTTTTAGACACTTGGCACCGTGAGGAACTATTAGATAGATTTGTGAAGGAAATCAATGTGTGAGATTGTACCACCTAAGCAAAATTTTGTTTCATTGATCAACAAAATTGTGCCAGACCAAAGAGGGTTTCAATCCTAATGAAGCCCTAGATGGTTGGAATCTAATTGAAACCTCAAAAGCTTGGTTGAAACGGAAACCCTAAACGGTTTCCCAAACCCTTTCTAATCCAATTTCTAGCATTGTGTTTAATCGCTTGATTAAATCACTTTCACATGCTATTAATTAATCAAATCCTTGTTATGACATCATTATCCAACCTTTTAAACTTTGGAAATTTGATTGGACCAAGAAAAATTAGATTTTGGCTTGATTGCATCTCAAACCTAACCAAACCCCAAATTGAAGCTCACTTAGTTAAGGACTACCAAGGTTCACGAATTTGGCCACCTTGGCAAGCTTTATGAAGAAGTCTCCTCCCCCACATAGCAGACCATCCACTTCCATTGCCTGCATCCAATAGTGCCTTGATGTGAAGGAAAAATACATCCCATCAACCTCCATATCTCACAGTTGTTGCAGGCAGTCCTTGCCCCTCACTAATCTCTACTTTATGTCACATAGCCATCTCCAATCAAGAGTCATTCAAGCCCATAACTCCCCTCTCCAGAAGTCTTAAGTCATGCAAGACACATTTCACTCACTCTTATCACTTCTTCACCCCTTTCTTAGAGAGAAACTCAAAAGAGCTCTCTCGAGCAGATTTTTAGGCCTTTTTGCATTGAGCTTTTCGACCCTTTGTAGGTATTTTTGCACGATGAATCCATCATAAAATTTGTGTTCGTCTCTGAGTTTAGTTTTCGTGTATATCTTATTAGTTTCATTCCATGCTCATTTGATTAGTAAAAAGTATTTTTAACCATAGAAAGGTCATTCTGGGCATGAAACTGGAGAGTATGTTTTGTTTTGGAATTTTTTACCAAGCTAATGGACATATCTTGGTCCAAAAATTTTATGGAGTGTAGTTCGCATGTGTTTATAAATGGTCATTGAGGTTTTATTGCATGACTAAAGCTTGATGATAGATTTCTTTAAATCTAGAAACTTGAAAACTGGAAGTGGAAAAATAGTTTTTGTTTTGAGAAAGTTTGAATATTTGGTAGTTTAATCTTATTCCAAAGGCTTTGATATTTTTATGTGATGATCCAAAGCCTCTTATATACATGCTAGGATGTTATTTTCAAGATATTAAGTATTAGTTTTAAAGATATGATTTTTCTATGCAATAGGATTTTGGTTAGGCCTAAGATTTGATGTTTATGGGTTAGATCTATGTTTTAATGAGTTTTATCCATGTGATTTTAAGTTTGATGGTTGGATCTTCTTTAGGACACATTTTCAAACTATGTGATGTTTTAGTTTGAAGATCACGTCTTTAAGCCATGGATCAAGTGATTGATTAAAGTTAGTTGAGAGAAAACTTTCTGTTCTGGACTAAGTATAAAACCAAAAACTCCAAGTGTTGTTTAGTGATTTTTGGTGACTTTTGTTTGGTGATTTAAAGCATGGTTGATCTTAGAATCATGTTATGAATATGTTAGAAGTAAGATTTAATTTTTTTTCTGAATTCTTTGATATGTTTTTATTAAGGTCAAACCTTGTGATTTAAAGGTTTACTTGTTTGTTAAAAAGTTTGGGATTTTTTACAAAAAGTTTGGTGTTGATGATTAACTTTTCTTAATGGATATTTTAAGTTTGTTTTTAACTTTAGGATAGGAAGATCCATGTTACAAAATATTGGTTTAATCATGGGTTTTAAAGATGGAAGAAATTACAACCAAAATCAAGAGAAATAGCCTAGGGATGTTTATTTTGCTAAGTATGCATGGATTGAGTTTTAACTATTTGGGATATTATAAGTTTGATGCATAATATTGCTAAAAAAATAAATTATCCGCTGCGAATATTGCATAATGCTAAGATGCATGTTAGGAACATTGCGTCTTCTATGTCATGAATAGGAGCAGGTAACCTCGTATTGCATGTCCCGATACTTCAAATATCCTTCCAATCCCAAGTTGAATCTAGGGGCGTCACAGCACCTATTCATACCTACAATTGATGTTGCACTACCATGCACATGACAGGTGAAAATCTACAACAAGGCAGCAACGCCCATTGGCACGGTGCAGCACACAACGTCACGCGCCTCACTACTGTGCATGGCGAGATATTCACTATTGTGAGTAGCTTGTACCAAGCAGTGCACTGCGCTTGTCGCAAAGCAGCAATGCTGATGCTGCGAGTGAAATCTTCCGTGGGCAGGGCGACACCATTGATGGTTTCGCTTCACATAGGCAGCAAGTGTGGCATGCTCATAAAGCGTTCTTGCTCACAGAGAAACACAGAGCACTATGGTGGTGCAGTGCGCAAAGTCAGGGGCTGCTAAATGCAGCTCGCACTAGTAGGGCTGCGCTTGCTGTGATGCAGCGCGCAACTGGTGCTGTGCGTACCAGTGAGCGGCAGACAATGGAGGTCCCGACAATATGTCAAAATTCTTGCTAGACATTGGCTGAAAGGGTCGCAGCATCTGGAATTTTTTTTCTTCCATTACATTGTTCTGTAACGGTTAGCCAGTGGGGAAGATGAACAGTAACCCTATACGGGTGAAATAGGCACTGTATGGGTTATTTGTGAAGTATACGGGCTTGGGTTTTGTTTTAAAATCACCTTTGACTAAAAGCAATTTTTTTTTTATTTGGGCTAAAACATTTTTTGGGCATTTTTTAATCAGATTTTGTTTTTTTAAAATGCACCAATCCATTTTCTTAAAAAAAATAAAGGGCCAGTGGGCAATTTGGGCTGTGAGACCAGCAGGCCAGGCCTGGTCTGCAGCTAGGCCCCCACAAGGGTTCGGTCCAGTGGCTATGTCGAAGATCAATGGCAAAAGTTTTTTTTTTTTTTTTTTACAAAACGTTTGGGTGGTGTTTTAAACCCAAGACCTCACACACAAGGGTTATAAGCTCAACCATTGGACTATAACTTATTGTTGGTGTGTTAGCTAATTTTATTTAAATTAGTATGTCGTTATTGCACATAATATTTACTTAAATTATTGTTTGCATGATTATTATTATTAAATACATGTATGCCATGATATTATGCGATATTATATCACATTTGTTAGGCATTTTATTTTATAAATTGCCTATATTATTATTCTTTGTGAATAATCAATATTTGGATGAAATGTGATGTGATTATTTTTTGTACAAGTATTGTGATTGCATGTAATTGTATGAGCTTATTTTATCACTGATATTTTCTAGGCCAATTTTAGAAATTAGTTTTTAGAATCTTTTTAGATGTGATAAAATAGAGGGTTAAGTAGCTCGAGTTTTTATTAGTTCATTCTTATGATTGGCTCAAATTGATTTCTTTGATTAGGGAAGAAATTACTTTTGCATGTGACTGACTCGGTAGATTACTTATCTTAGCGGGAGTATAGTTGTGATTGATTTAGAATTAATCTCCTATACAATATTAATTTACGCAAAAATTAAGTTAGAAATTAATAATTACACATTGCAGCGCAATAGATGATTAGGAGGTATAGCGAATTTTCAATCCTGCGACATGTATTAATTATTTTTGTTCTGACTTAGAATAACGCGGCAAATTAGATGCAACTAGATTAGTAACTTTGAGATAACCGAGAATAAAGCGTAGAGATTATTTATGCAACTTAATCATCGCATTAATTTCCTCCATGAGCAATAGTTGGAAATGAATTAAGATTATTATGAGTATTAGACAATCTTAGACCATCATTATTATGAAACCTCTAAAAGGTCTAGAGTAAAATTGGACGTGCGTGTGGGACGCATGCACTTCAATTTTTTTTTTTTAGAAGTTGATGGGATCAACTGTTAGATAGAGCTAAACCATTATTTTGCCTAATTTGAATCATGTGGGTAATAATAGAAGTTGCATGTTGTTTTTGTAATGCAATAATTAGTTGCTCCTATATTTGAGGATAAGCATTATAATCTTGACACAACCTAAATTAACTCATAGATAAGCACATACCCTCTCTACTTGCTAGTATGTCTGGCAAGTAAGGGCATTAAAATTTGAGTGTGCAAGAGTATTGATGACATTTTTGATTGGCACAGTCATTTTTTAAAGGCTTTATCAGCACACCTTTAGGTGGTATTAGCACTGGTAATCTTGCTCAAGTTTTATTTCTCTCTAGTGAGAACAAATAGGTTCTTGCAAATATATAAACTTTGGAGCATCCCATGAGAGTAATATAATACCAAGTACTTTGGAGGTTTGCATGGTAACTATGGAAAAAATATGAATAATTAGGTATGGCTTAAGCCTAAAAATCTAACTCATGGTTGCACTGATGCAAGATAGGAGAATATAAAAAATATTGAGTAAGCAAGAAATTGGAATATATCGCTAGTTAGCATATAAAACATCACTTACATTTGTTGCACAAAGCGATGTTTTTGCTAAAATGTGTCGTGGAGGCATAGGATGATGGATAAGAAGCTTGAGAAATTGAAGTTTTTATCTCTAATGAGAACCCTCTCTATTATTTAGAAGAGTAAAGGAGAAAAGGCAATCTGAGCATTTTCTATGTGTAAATTCCTAGATATGCACATTAAGGACATGTGATAATAAAAATATTATTTCATCATATAAATTCGATACAAAATATTTTTTAGGAAAGTATTTTTGTTTTCTATTAAAATATTTTTTCAAAATCAAAATTGTATGAGTTATATGATAAGAACATTTATCTCGTAGTTTAATGAATTATGGTACAAAACAGTTGTTACATCACACTTGGGTTAATGTAATATGGGGTTGTAATTTTGACTTGTCATCCTTAGATCAAATTCATTCGCCTTTTAAGAAAGGCTGAGTGACTATTTTGTACAAATGTGAATTCTATTAAAATCTAAAGGATCTAAGCTTGATCATTTTTTAGTTAAGTCTGGAAAATTACTCATATTTTTAGCGAGGGTGGGGAATTGTGGATTTGAAATTTGAGTAACACTTGTTTTTTTTGGGAAAGAACATTTTTTGAGTAACACTTGTTTTTTGGAAAGAATGTTTCATTCCACATTACCTTAATTTCATTTCAAATTTCCTTAATATAAATATTTTCAATCTTTTTTAAAAGATTGCCGAAAATAGTGAGAGTAATTCAACAACTAGTGTGAGTATACATTTGAGTGATGGTGTACCACTAGCGATAGTGACTCCCAAAAGTTATAGAATATAAAGATCCTTATAAATAGCGTAGAAGCGATATATCAATATTATCTCGTCATTTCGAGACTAGAAGAGAATATTTGTATTATGGCTCTGCTAAAAGTATTAAATTCACATAGTCGGAATCCAAATATAGAATTTTAGATTCACCTCACTTATATGATTTAACTTGGGGTTGTTGATCTGATTGACAAAGGAAAAATGAAGTTGATAGGGGTATACATCTATCCCTCAGCACTAATTGAGTTGCATTTAGATAACCATTGATTGCACATTTATAGAACTTTTCTTGAAGGAGTTAAATAGTTGATTCTCATAGGAGAATTAAATGGTTAGATTTTGTGTTGTTTAGGCATGAAGTACTTTGAGTGAATGGTTTTTGCTCGTACTATTTTGGTACAAAAAAACGAATGAATATTGCTTGTGCTGTTTACATGTGACATAAATAAATCATCTATTCAAAGATACCCAATGTACCTAGTCATTTTTTTATTAACGACCTATTGAATAAAATGAGGTTTTTTGAATGCTGTTAATAATCTTAGAAAAGTGTCATCCTAAGAGATATTGCAAACTGATTGTCTTAGATAATTAATTGTTACCTAATAAGAGGTTTTCTATACTACGAGGTGATGGACATGGGTTTGTGAAAAGTAGCTCAGACTTCATGTCTTGTGAGACTGTATACAAGAAAATCAATTTCTAGGAGCTCTTGTTCAAAATTCGTAAACAATTAATTAATGGAAAATACTAAAGAATCTAGTTTTGCCTTATACTATTTGGTGTTTCCATTGTGGTTTGCTCATAAGAGTTAGAGGTTAAGATTTTGTTAGAGGGTAAATATGGCTTACTTGATTAAGTGAATTTGTGATACAATTGTCGTTAAAAGTAATGACTATACTATTATGATTATCTTTGGGGCAAAGGCCCTAATCACTTTAGCTTTAATGGAACATAAATTATGGGTATCTCACGTGCTTTTGTTGAGTACAAGAAATTTATATGAAACCTTGAAGTCGCAAATTAAGTTTACTGAATGACATTTGTGGTCACCTTGTATATTTTTAAAAATTGAAATTGGACATGCTGACTAGAATCAAAGGTTTATATTGTCAGTTTGACCTAAATGAGATTCGCGATGAGTCATCGCTGACTTCATGGTTGTGCAAAGGATTTTCATATGTAAAAGGAAAGTCTCATGGTAGAAGCATGTTTTGAAAAGTTACTACACATTAGAATGTGCATGGAGAGAAATGGTCATTAAACATGGCTCGTCGTGCACATGATACTGATGTTTTCTATGATCATGTGGAGTGATTGGAAGCATTTTTTGGTAAGCACACACATTTACCATAAATTTAGAAGTTATGGTGAAAAATGTATATTTACATGCTTAGATCGGATCACTCACACGAGCAATCACTTTTGGTGCTACAAACAGGTAGCGAGCAAAAATGAGACAATGTGTCACTCGGTATTTGTCCAAAAAGGGATAAGTTGTAAGACACAAAAGATATGTCACCTTAGTGGGAGCTAAGATGAGGTCCATCATATTTAATAGGACTGTGCATGGTTACCCACAATCCATGTAGCCTGTGGTTTAGCCAGATGCGTGAACCTTTTTAGCACTTAAATAGTGAGCAAATGGAGGAACTCGGGGTTAGGCACTGAAATAGCGACTAGAGTAAGATCTGTACGGTGTATTGAGATTAGATATATGCTCTTTCTTTTTTGAAAGAAAACTCTAACGTAACATGTATTTCATACTACATGTGCTTTTGCGACCAACTGTAGAGGTGAGTGAATGAATCCCTACTTCTTCACCGCGTGAGTTCTGTAGGTTATAATTGATAACCTTAATTTATCTATGCCCTTAAGAGACCTTTGACTATGTCACAAGGTTGATGTTTTAGTGTCTGCTACTTTGGCATGTTATCTATGTCCATAAATGATGCGGTCTAAAGAGACATTGCTGGGAAAGCAACTAAACTGAAACAAATGACATGAGGGCGAGGGGAAGACTATTTGGTAACACATCGATAATGGTGTGTACTTACTGGCAGCAAGTTATGTTGGTTCTTGGGAGTTGCAACATAGTTGTGAGTTTTATGGAGATTAGGCATTGCTCTGAGTCATTTGGACTCGCGAGGGATTAGGGATACGTAGTCTGATGTGACCAAATGAGTCGAGGCATAACGAGACACTTTTAGGGATGTTGCTATGCTGGTTTCTTTCAGAGAGATTTGGTATAGTGCTCCCATTTTTCATTTACAACAGTGCTCGATGGTCGCACGACCTATTTGCCAGTATGAACAAGATTGAGAACATATTTAGAGATGTAGACCTGGGGTCTTGCCTACTATGTGCAAGTAGGAGATGTAAGAAATGGGTACCCATAGTGGTCACCCTTTCCCCTTCTCTTGGGGTTATGAAGTGGCTCTTATATCACTACATGAGACTTGGTAGCTGGCCCTTAATGGCTAGCCGGGGGTTATGCTTAGAGAGGTTATTTACATAGCCCCTCTCCCCTTTGGATGATTTACTTGCATCAAGAATGATCTCTCTCTAAAATGGTTCTCTTTTGTCACAGCATCTAGGTTGTGGAATGTGTGAGTATTGCTCTGGTATTACCATGTAGCACACTCCACATTATGTGAAAATTGTGAATGAATAACGATGCTGAAGAATCCGTTGAACAATCGCACTAGATCTACGATTTAACAACGAGGTAATATCGTTTCTGCTATGTGATCTAGTATTTCTAATAGATTAAAATTACTATTTGTGAAGAGAATAGATTTATTTTGACAGGAAATAATTGGTAACAATAAACAATTTTCTTATAGTGATTTCCTCCAAGACATGTTGCGAAAAGTTATATTTATTGGTTTAGAAAAGTAGTGAACACGAAGTTACAAATCGAAACATGACCATAAAGCACAAAGAAATTGACCAGACCAAGTTGATACCCAAACATCCCATCCAAAAAATGATCAAAGCAGGCACAACAAAAACAGAATAGAGATTATAAGAATTAGGGTCCTAATAATCCAATTAGATTCATATTTTATTTAATAAATATAAGATGTTTTTACAAGTATGCGAATATTGGGTATTGCATTAAAATTCGAGTATTATATTGCTTGCAGTTTATGTATATCTAATACACATCAGATATAAATGCAGCTTCATAATTAAATAATTAAGCATAAAAATGGTTTTGAGTGAATAAATAAACAAAAAACAATTCGTGGAATTATGAGTCTGGCAGGTCCAAACATTTAACAGAAGGAATGAAGAGAAGAAACTGGGGGTGGGGTGGGCCGGTAGGGGGCTGGACTTGCTTTCGTAATCATCATCGACTGTCAAGAAAAGAAGCTTGCATTGTTGTGTGTGGGGAAGGCATTTAAACTTTGTTATCAACAAAAGGGAAAATATTTGTTTGGTTTTGTATATCATCCATCAACAGATATTATTATTAATTTTTTTTTTAAAAAAAAAAACTTACCATCTTGTAAGGGATTTCCCTCTCACTCATAAGCCGACTGGGTGCTTGGTCAAGAGTAATGGGCTTCGCCTCGATACTCAGCCCCCAGGGCCCAAACTTGTCCACTAAGCAACTCGCTTGCAAGGAAAAGTAAACAATGATAGCTGATGGGACAGACAGGCCTGGCGCTGCTCATGGGGACTCATAGAGGGCAAAACGGAAAAGATGGAGAACCTATGATCTTTTGACATGGGAACATCAACGGACCACCGAAGACACTAGTAGAGTAAAGAAAATTGGGGAACCATGCCGCGTTAATGGCGCCACATCTCTAGCAACACGCCACTTTAATAGCACCGTGATCGAGGCACGCCGCATCTAAAAAACTTTGACAAAAGGAACAATAAAAATGACATTGGCTCCCCAGGGACAAGAACAATCTATCCCCCGGACTCCCGATATAAATAGCAAATTTTCAGGTACGAAAAAGCTCTAGTCTCTAGACTCTCTCATTATTTACAAACTTCTAAAATACTTCACTAACTTCAGCATCAGAGACTGCTTAGCCCCAAGGCCTCCCTCTGCCAATTACTTTCTACTTTGTTTTGGCAGGCCCAACTTTAAAGACCTAAGTTGCTGGAACCTGGCCCAAAGGTATACAAAACACGACGTTAACAGTGGCACATGTAAATGTAATTTAGGTTTGGCTAGAATTAGATGAGTTCGTACTCAATTCAAATTATGGATGAATGTATCTTTGATAGGACTCTAGTGTATCCGATAAGGACGAGTGCTTGAATTATAACTCTTATCAAATCTTGTTTATATTATAAGGTAAACGTTTACAAGAGTCATAGGCATGTTTCGAGTTTTAGAGTTAGTTGAAGAGATAAAGATACAAGTCTTATTTGAAGTCAAGGCAATTCAGAAGAAGTAATCTAGTCCAAGATGTTCGCAAATAGTGAACAACGTATCTGACTAGGATTCTAGATAAACCTGTCAGTAGAGTCATTCTCCAAATCAATTACAAGATTACCTATTTGTAGAGAAGTCGGCTGAGGATTTCATACACTTGAACATCACATATTCACAAGTATTGAGAGCTTGAAGATCTGGGTAGAACTTCAAGAGATTGTGCCAGAGAAAATTATTGAGAGAAGGATTTTCCAAAAAGCTCAGTCTGTGGATTGAGCGAATGCATACTCCGAGGGGAGTTGTCATGTTCAAGTTCAACCACTAGAGGTTCCAGTAGGAAAGACAAAGACTGGGAGAGTCAGAGGTTCTGACTGCCTACTGCGGTAGAAAATAAACGGGTAGCGTGTCTTGGATAAACGTGTTTAGTTACAAAAATTTAGTAAACGTTTTACTTGTAAAATTCTTAATCAATAAAATTGGTTTTCTTGGATTTGGTTGCCCTGTAGGGTTTTACCTTTGAAGAGTTTTTCAAAGGGTTTCCCATCGTAACCAAATTATTGTGTTCTTAAATACTTTATACTGATTACTAATCTGTGCTAATATCTTTTTGTTTAGCATTAACGTACATTACAGGGGTACTTGGGTAATTTAAGTGTCGTCTGTGGGATCCTTGTAGATCTTGCATGTACTTCGTATGCCTACAACAATCCATTTCAAACAACTTAGGTGGGACACAGAGGAAGTTGCCATGGAGGTGAGACTGAAAGCTATGGAGGACTGGGTAACAAAGTTGACCGGCAAAGTGCAAAAATTTCGCAAGGAGAATGAGGAGCTCAGGAAACCTCAGCAAGGTCAAAACAAAGAGGCTAAGGATAATAATAGTGAGCACGTGGAGTCCCGAAATGCGGGAGCAGGAGTGAACGTGGAGCAGGAAAGAAAGACCATGAAAGATGAGCTCCGCAATCTCAAAGGGAAATACGAAGAGATTGCAAAGAAATTAGGCACATCATCGTCGGTGAACCAACTGCTCACAAGCATTGGTCTACCCTACACAAAAGAAGTGATAGCTATGCCCTTGCCACATAAATTCAGGATCACCAACATGGAGTAGGAGAAATTTGAGGTGAGCAGGTCCTGGTGAGGGAACATTATGTCTAAGAACTGAAGCAGGAAGATGATGGGTCACCATGAACGACACCTCCAAGAGAGACTAAGGCATGCACCTCTTAAGGAACCCTGGTAGGCCTTAGTCTACGACTCACCCTGTCGGGCTCGAGGGGGAGAAGGAGGGTGCATGGTCCTAGAGGCAAAGTGCACTGCACCTATTTTGAACTTTTGTGTTGCTGACAAGAAACCGACAAGGGAAACTCCTTTCACCCCCACTTATTACCACGAGGTTGGAAATCGGGATCCCCACTTATAGAGTTCAATATTTTGAGCAAGGTTCCAATGACAGTCGACTAGAAGAACAGTTTGGTTTGCTAGAAGAAGTCAGGCTTGAGGCAGAGGTAAGAACCACTGCCAACAAAAAGAGGCCGGAGCGATGTTTCAACAAACGAGTGCGTCTGAGAGCACTCAAAGTTGAAGATCTCGTACTAAAAGAAACTAGACAACAACGTGAGACCAAGGAAAGCTGGGCCCCTGATGGGAAGGCCCCTACCTCCCTCAGGGAATAAAGGGATGGGCTAAACTAGAGGCTACCTTGTCCCTCCCATGACGGAGAGCGGGTCCAACCCCGAGGTTGCCCGAAAACTTACCCTGACTCCCATCGCGGTGAAGGAGTGGACCAACCACACTGCTATTTGAATTACCTCTTCGGGGGGCAAAGGGGTAGTTTGGCTTGAGGCATTCCGACTCCTCCCCGATGGAGAGCGAGTAGTCCTTAACTACTCAAAGACAAAGACTTACTTTCCTCGTAAGTGTCAACAGGGGCTAGGGCATTCTGACCCCTCCCCAATAGGTCCAGTTATAGACTGCTCAAACAATCTACCTCCCCTTAGACTAAGGAGACGAGTCGAGCCAGGGGCCACCTTGTCTCCTCACAGTGGAGAGAGGGATCAGCTCTCGGCTACCTGAATAACTTACCTCGACCTCTGCTACGGTGAAGTGTGGGATTAGTGCAAGCCTGACCCAAACTTACCCTTCCCTCTTGTGTCAACGGGGGGAGCAGGTCTAGTAGCAGACTACTCGAACAACTTACCTCCTATGAGGACAAAGGAACTGGTTGAGTCAGAGGCCACCTTGTCCCTCCCATGACAGAGAGCGAGTCCAATCCTAAGTCTGCCAAGAAACTTACCCCAACCCCCATTGCGGCGAAGGAGAGGACCAGCCACACTGTTGTCCGAATTACCTCCTTGGGGGGTAAAGAGGCAGTTTGGCATGAGGCATTCCGACCCCTCCTTGACAGAGTGCGGGGCGAGTCGTTCAACCTTCTGAATGTTGCACCAAGTACGAACATCAACAATATGGTAAAAAGTAGCAAGCACATTGCGTCATAGGCCAAAGGGCCTAGGTTTGCAAAGTGTAACTCTCACAAAGCTAAGAATAAAGTTATGATAACTTGCATATTCTTCAGTCAGGAATTAAATATGCAATTTTAATGGGCGGGAGCCAGTCTAGTCCCAAACTGCCGAACAACCTACCTCCCCACAGACCAAGGAGATGGGTCGACCCAAAGGCAAACTTGTCTCTTCGCGGCGGAGAGCGGGACCAGCCCTATAGCTATCCAAATAACTTACCCCAACCCCCACTGCATCAAAGGGCAGCCCAGACTATTTAATTCAACTCCACAGTCACGGTGCTACTTGGAAGGCCATAGAGGCAAGTTAGCAACATGCTTCTCGGCCTTTCCCCCGATGAGGCAACCAGAGTCTCCTTAATGCGGCTTGACTCTTAGGGGGATTTCATCCCCTCCAAGCCAACAATAGTGGATGATGGCTAACATATGCTGGTGACAATTTTTTTTTTTTTTCAGTTACATCTCAAAATAAAGCATGTCAATGCAGAATGATAGAACTAAAGGACTTGGCGGGGTAAATCACATCTGAGAGATCAACGGCAAAAATAAGGAAATTGGCTCAAGGAAAAAGTGGAGAGACATTAGCCTCATCAACGACATCGCTAAACGCACCAAGAGGATAATTGACTAACGAAGGCAAATGAATTCAATATAAGCGGGGAGCCATCGGTTGGCAGGGTGAACCGTAAGGCTTTGGATAATGGCAATCCCTTTGCCCAACGTGGACCCATAATACCTGGTGTCAAAGCCCCAAGCTGGCCGCAAAGAAAAAACAAGGAGACCCTGAAAGCATATGGCCACAGGAGATAAACAAAAAGCAAAACGGATAATGTTATTGACAACATGAAGCCACAAGCTTACAATGGACAAGTTACAATGTGAAGTGACAAGTTACAACATGAAGCCGTAAGCTTATAATGGACAAGTTACAACATGAAGCCACAAGCTTACAATAAACAAGCTACAATGTGAAGCGACAAGTTACAACATGAAGCCGCAAGCTTACAATGGACAAATTACAACGTGAAGCAGCAAGTTACCACATAAAGCCGCAAGCTTACAATGACATACATCATAAGTCTACTAGATACAACAAAAAGTCATGGAGGCACAAGCAAACGAAAGCCTGATCAAATCATGTTCTGGTAGAAGTGGTAGACAGGGCTCTCCATCATTACGGCATGCCGATAATGCCAAAGTTTACCTGAAAGAAACTCAACAAGGGATGTAATGAGGTAGCTAATTAGGTCATACGGTGATAGAAACCACCAAGACGCAGCCAAGACTTGCCCACCTGCTGTGGAGAGGTATGAGAAACTATTGGAGGAGGTGAAGACAGAAGGGTGAGATGACAATAAGAGGGTAATTTTGGAGTTTAAGAAGAACTATTGCGTGTTGGAGTGTGCGAAAATGATGGCTGAAAGTGAGGGTAAGCTTTGGAAGAAGAGGAACTCACACACCATGAGGTCTAGGTAGTCAGTCCTGACCTCCTCCAACGTGCAACGCCAAATGACGCAGCACAACCCAAGGATCTTCCATGCGCTAGGGGGGAGATGAGCAGGCGCAAACTAAAAAAGATCCAACACTTGTTGCATTGGATGGCAAAAGGGCAATCTAAGGCACTGGAGAACATGGCGGGGTACACTACCACTTTGGAGGCAAAATCCTTGGAATGTACTGCCTCTTCGGTAGGGGAGGCACCTTGTTCCACAGTTCGAGAAATCCTGTAGGTATCCCTCAACGACTCCAACTCGATGGGAGTCACCTTCGAACGCCACAAGAAGCTAGCACACTCCTCTAGAATGGTGTTGCCCTGCCCGTTTGTGGCACGGGTAGAGTTGGAAGATCTAGCTAGCCTAGAAGGACGCAAGGATTTCTTGGGAACTATTAGCAACTGTGATGCCCCCAACCTCTACTTGGGATGTAACAGAGATTTAGAGTGTCGGGACATACAACACAAAGTTACATACCACGTACATGATAGTTAATATGTAATGCATTTGAGAAATGCAGCTAGCAATATGCAATAATCACAACGCAAAGTAAGGGTGGAAATGAACTTATGCCATAATAACTAAATCATCCCAATAATATTGATTAAACCATAAGTTTCAAATCATCAGGTAGCTTAATCTTAGTACAAAATACGAAGTTTCCAAACAATCTAAACCACCTGCTTCATACGCTCTATGGCATAAAGGGTTAGGCCTAGAAACACCAACATAGGATCAAGTCTCATGTCGACATCTGCTTCCTCCTCAATCCTCTTGATCCACTAGTCCATAGGGTCAATATCTGCATCTACAACTTTTATCATTTAGAGTGAAATGATAGTGAGCCCACAAAGGGTGACATTTACTTGAAATCTGAGTAAGTTAGACAACTAATGTGCACAAAGATAGACTATGCATGAAGAGTGAGAAAAATGAAATGCGTGCAATGGAAAAAAAAATGTATTTGTCTCCTGTTCAGATTTCTCTAGAAAAATAGGCTTTTGATGCACATTTTTTTTACAGGAAACATAATTTCACTTCCGTCATTAAAAACTTAGTCTTTCATCAAGAATTACATAAAATCATGGAATTAACGTAAGGTATGATATCATCACAGTTCCTCATATGCATTGTGAATACATGTTGGTGACCATAGTATAACTCATGTTGAAACTTTGTTGTCTATAGACTCATTCTCAATGTAATGGTAATATAACATAACATAATATCGTAAAAATTGTAACAAGTACACCCGCTGGCATTAGTTGTCATAACGTATGACTTCGCTCAGGCCTTCTTTAAAAAGAACCCACTCGAAGTCTATTGACTGTTCTTCATCAATCCAAGGGCTACTACTCCATATTTAATCTCTAGAGTGGATAGAAGAATTCCACCAGAATACTTCCCCATCCTAGTATTTGGGGTCGTGATAAAAATAATTTTTGATCTAATACTTAAAATAAGATTTTCATGATATGCATAAATGTGGCACATTTCAAAAAAATTGTTGTATGCAGAATGATAAAATGGAACATAAGATATGACATTTCATGCTCAAGATGACATTTTTAAATTAAATGCAACATTTTCAATAAATCATAAATAATTATCAAAGTTTAAGTTAGAGACCAACTTACAGACTGTTGAAGTTGGAAGTGAGGTAGTGGCTATGATGAAAACTACACTAAGTTAGAATCTATACTATGTTAAAGAAAAATAAAATCTTCTAGATAAAGGTAGATTATGAAAATACCCCTAACTTACAAATACTGCTACTAATGCAAATGCTCTCCAAACTAAACCAGTCCATAGTCATCATATCTTGCAAGTGGGGTGTGATTGGTTGCTTTCCACTATGATGACATCTATGTAGGCTGATTCGGCTGGGGAAGAGGGAGAGTTTCCATGTGGTAGTGGAGAAAATGGTAGTAGAATAAATGCATGCCATGAAGGCATACATACTATCATGACGTCGGGTAGGGTGCTTTCCAATGGCCAACTATTTTTGTTTTTTTCACTTGGACTCTTCTCTATGGTTGTTATGACTAACTTAAAGGTAATCGTAAGTGCCCTATGTAGGCGATAGATGGTGGGGGATTGGTTTCCAAGTGACAAATAAATGGCAACCCAATGAATAAGCTGATTTAATGGTGGTTGCCGAGATACTCAAAGGTGCATTCTGATCGGTTCAAATTTCTTCATGATAATTGGAGGGGCTTTTGATGAATGGAAGTGGAAGAGGGTGGCATAGGGTGGTGAGGTGTGTCTTCCATGGCAAAAAATTTAATAATAAAAAAAATGCCATTCGGTTGCCTAATATTTGGTGCACTTGGTTTGGGGTTTTGGCTTGGGCTCTTGAAATCAGTGTGACCAAAACTTGGTTGTATTTTAAGAAAGGAAATGGGGTGTTTGATAGACAAAAATGACTTTGAGAAAATGGCAGAAAAAGGTTTGAGCTAGGGTAGATTAGTCCATTGCACACAAGATTACACATGGGTGCCGATTGGAGTGAATTTGGGTTTTGACATGTCATTATCTCTAATGACATGCATAAAGGTTTAACTAAAATCCTAATGTGATCTAAGAATAATGGAAATGGATACCCAAACAAGAAAATTTTAGAACAAAAGGATGAAAAATGATAAGAATAAAAATCAAGCTTAAAATATGGTTTCAAGATCACTAATCGTGTAGTGATCAATCAATTCTCTTAACCAAAATTCTAAACTTAATTTAATTTTTTATAAAGCTCTTAGTGTGGTGGACTACTCTAATGAGCTAGTATTCTAAATTCTAGTGTTGATCTAAGAGTTAATTTATAAGGGTAAATAGGCAGGGTGTTACATCCTCCCCCCTTAAAATAAGATTTCGTCCTCAAAATCAGGGTCCTAACAAACTAGACATGCAACAAACATAAAGTCAAGTATGACTCACCAACTCGTACTATGACGCACGGGACTCGATGGGGGTCTGTCAGGATCCTCATCAAAAACCTCGTCCTGAGAATGATAGTAATACTCATCGTCATCAGAATCATAAAAAGCATTAACATGCTCCTCATGAAATCTCCATTGCCTAATCTCGTAACTCAGCAGCCAAGGATCTCCCCCTAACGGACTCGTAAGCGACTCACCGAGTCAGAAAGGTCTGATGAGTTAGAGGTGGGAGTCGGGAATTGGCAATGCCTGCTCGACCTGGTGCTGCTTAGCAACTCGGCTCGACTTCGGTTAATCAACTATAGCTGGAGGGGTGAGCTTCGGGTAACCAAATATGAACTGGTATCATTGGCACTTGGATGGTGAAAGAAGCAATCCATAGAAAGATTTGGCACTGCTCACTAAATTCCCTGGTTAATGAAATTTGTAAATCAGTGGTTCTTGTTTGGAGAAGAATCAACAGAATAGCTAATAGCATAAAACATATACAAGTAAAAAGCTGTCGTGATTCATCTCTATCTGCCAACCATGGGAACTGAGTTATGAATCTAAACTTTTTTGAAAAAACCAAGTCCGACAATGGATTTTCCAACAAACCTTACAAGGAGCTGTAGGAACTCTAAATAGTTGTTTGAACAATGAGTTACATATACATACCATCAATGCTAATATTGAGATGTTTGGCATGCTGAAAGAAATAACCGATTAGTTCTTCTACCCTAGGCATTATTTTTTTTTCAAAATAAAAAAAGTAACAATTAAGAAATACTCATGGTAACCATTCAAGCAGATGAAATTAGTAAAATATTATTCGTGAATGGGCAGCAAAGGAGGGGAAGCGTGTTTAAGGGATGCGTGCGCGCCAAGCCCAAAAGGTTGAATGCATGACATTCTTCCCAATTTCTCTGTGAGAAAGACACCTGAATAGCCTGGACTCTCCCATCGAGAGTCACTTTGAAAGTATTACCTAAACTCATTCGACTTAATCCTAATATGTCATCTAAACCAAGACGTTGTATACTTATCCATCCACTTAATGGGATCAAGGGGTTGATGCTCTTTGTGTGGTAAGGCTCTCCTCGAACAAATGTTACCCTTCCCGTCGTGGTCAAGGATGTGAGTCCTATGGTACTCAAAGCTCTTCAAAGTCTCCCTCATATGCTCAAGCTATCAACGTCTCCTCTCAGCCATAAGTCTCTAAAGTCGATTGGGGGTAGAACATCCTCATCGTGTAAACTTGTCAGTTCTAGCCATGACGTAATTGCAAATGAGAAGAGAAGTTGTAGGTCATAGGATAGAAATGGGATGTATGCCATGCGTGCATGAATGGATGCAGATGTCTTCATGATGTCGTGCAAGTTTACAAGCCAAACAACTAAGGGTATTTGTTTCTCATATTGACTTCCTTTCCCAAGAAGCTTCTTCTACATCATGATTCCGCCATAGATTTTTAGCCAGAGAAATTTTCTGTTTTCGAAGTTCTTTATCCTTCCAATCTGTGATCTGAACAGGAGTTTCTTCATAAGTTAGGACGGGTTTGAGTGAAGTATCCCTCAAATCTACAATTGTTGGTATCTTATTCACGAAGCTTTTCTTGAGGGAAGATACGTGAAAGACATTGTGAATTCCTTGGAATTCAGCGGGAAGATTTAGTCTATAAGTGACTACTCCTACTTTTTCCAATATCTCATAGGTCTTACGTATCTTTGACTTAACTTCCCTTTCTTCCCAAACCGAAATACTCCTTTCATGGGCGATACGTTAAGATAAACCAATCGCCAACTTAGAACTCTAGGTTCCTACTTTGACGTTTGGTATAGCCCTTTGTCTACCTTGCGCAACCTTCATCCTTTCCTTTATTAACTGGATTTAATCCTTCATTTCGTGAATAATTTCAATACCAAGAATTTTTTCCTTCTCCTACTTCATCCCAGTATAAAGGAGATTTGATTTTTCTTCCGTATAAATCTTCGATGGTGCCATCTAAATGGTAGCCTGAAAGCTGTTATTGTACGCAAACGCAATCAATGGCAAGAACTTTACCTAATTTCCCTTTTCTTGTATCACACATGCTCTTAGCATGTTTTCCAATGTCTAAATTGTCTACTCCATTTACCCATCAGTCTGAGGGTAATAGGCACTACTAAATTTCAACTTAGTGCCTAGAGCATCCTGGAGGCCTTGCTAGAAACAGGAGGTGAAACACATATCCCTATCAGATACAATCGTTTTCAAAACTCCATTTAGTCACACTATTTCTGATATAAATAATCGAGTTAGTCTTTCTAATGTGTCGGTATTCTTTATTGGCAAAAAATGAGCACTCTTAGTTAGGCGATCAACTATAACCCAAATAGAATTATTTCCTACCGAGGTCCTTGGAAATCCGACTATGAAGTCCATAGATATATCCTCCCATTTCTATTCTACAATTGAGAGTGACTGTAATTCTCCAGCGGGTCGTTGATGCTCAGCCTTAACTATTCTACAAACAGAGCATCAATTAACATACTCCGCTACATCTTTCTTTAAGCCTTCCCACTAAAAGCGTTGCTTTAAATTCTAATATATTCTTGTGCTTCCTAGATGAGCTGTGTATGGGGTATGATATGCTTCTCTTAGTATTTTATCCTTGATCTCTGGATTTGTTGGAATTACCTTCTGGTTTTGGTAATACATTAACCCATCATTCTTAACAGTAAATCCTTCTAGCCTTTCCTTCATTTCTACTTTCTACCTAACTTTTGCCCATTTGGGATCTTCCATCTTCCGCTTCTTTACTTCCTCTCACATAACAGGTACAATCTCTTGTATTGCGGCAAGAGCTGCATCTGGATGAAGATCTTTAGTTAGCAAGTTCCTCATGCTATGCAGAAGTGATCCCCCTTCCAAATTGGGATCGTCATTCAGCAACTTTAGACTTAATGCATCAGCTACTATGTTAGACTTACCAAGGTGATACTTGATTTCACACTGGTAGCTGTAAATTGTTTCCAACCACCTTCTCTGCCTCATATTTAAATTCTATTGACTAAACAAGTATTTGAGGCTCTTATGATCCATGTAGATCTCATAACTTGCACCATATAAGTAATGCTTCAAAATCTTCAAAGCAAAAACTACGACGGCTATCTCCAAGTCATGAGTGGGGTAATTTTTTTTTGTGATTCTTCAGTTGTTGTGAGGCATAGGTGACCACTCGCTCATCTTGCATAAGTAGGCATCCGATTCCTAATTTGGCCGCATCGCTAAATACAACATAAGGCCTATGGGGTTCAGGTAAAGCTAATGCTGGTGTGGTTTTGAGTCTTTCCTTAAGTTCCAAGAAACTCTACTCACACTTCTCTGTCCAAATATATTTATCACCTTTCTTGGTTTGGGCTGTAAGAGGTTCTAATAGCTTGGAGAATCCCTTCACGAAACAATGATAGTAGCCTACTAATCCTAGGAAACTCCAGATGTCGTGGACACTAGTCGGGCGCTTCCAATCTACCACAACTTGGACCTTACTAGGGTCAACTAATACTCCTTGACTTGAGAGATTATCTGCCCTAAAAATCTCACCTCCTTAATGCAAAATTCACACTTACTAAATTTGGCATACAACCTATGTTCTTTCAGCCTTTCCAAAGCCAAACGGAGATGCTGCCTACACCTTCCTTCGCTTTTAGAGTAGATTAGTATGTCTTCCATGAATCCGACTACAAAGCTATCCAGACAGGGTTTAGATACTTGGTTCAACATATCCATAAATGCAGCGAGGACATTAGTCAAACCAAAGGGTATGACCAAAAATTCGTAGTGCCCATATCTAGTTCGAAACATTGTTTTAGGGATATCCTGATCCCTAATTTTGAGTTGATGATACCTAAACCTTAAGTCTATCTTTGAGAACATTGATGCTCATTGGAATTGATCTAAAAGGTCATCAATACGTGGTAACAGATACTTGTTCTTAACCATTACTTTGTTTAATTCCCTATAATCAATGCACATGCTTAAAGACCCATACTTCTTCTTTACAAATACAGTTGGCACACACCAAGGTGATGAACTAGGCTGAACGAGTCCCTTCTCCAGTAGTTCTTCTATTTGCTCCTTTAACTCCAAAAGGACCATACGATATGGTGTCTTATGATCAGGGGTATAGTAGGTTCTAATTCTATAACGAATTCTATTTCTCTATTGGAGGGTAATTCAGGTAAATCTTTCGTGAAGACCTCTGAATATTCTTTAACTATAGGTGGGGCTATTGATATGAAATCTGGCCATGTAGCTATGAATTCGGGGTTGCAGTCCTCCTTGAAAAGGCCTGCATCATTTTCATAGCAATCAAGTGGGAAGCGAACCTTCCTAATTCCATAAATTTTGCGGCATACTGTTCAATAGTGAGATTGTCTTCTACCAAAGTACCAAACTCCTGGGCCTTCTGGTCTTCATCGATTCAGGGAAGAATCGATTATCAAACTCCTCTTTGAACCTATCCTAGGTCAAAGCAGTGATATGACCCAATTCCCTTATTAGTAATTGCCTCATGGTTTCCATCATCTGACAAATTGCGTTTGCCAACTCGTGCCCCCCATCCAAACCATGATCTTGCTAATGATGAGTATTGATCCTTCAGGGTTCCTTTTCCTTCTTTCACGTGCCATCCGATAAGGTACGTGTGTCAGATCCAAAACTTTACTTCATGATTCAAGCCTATCCAATTTAAAAATCAAAACCAATATTCTGGCATATACCTAAGGACACATGGGTTTACCAAGAGACATAATTGCTCCGATACCACCTTGTGACACCCACAACCTCTGCTTGGGATACAATGGAGACTAAGAGTGTCGGGCCATGTAACACAAGGTTACATACCCCCATACATGATAGTTAATATGCAATGCATCTGAGAAATGCAGCTAGCAGTATACAATAATCGCAACAGAAAGTAAGGGTGAAAATGAACTTATGCCAGAATAACAAAATCATCCCAATAATATAGATTAAACCATAAGTTTCAAATCTTCAGTAGCTTAATCTTAGTACATTATACCAAGTTTCCAAAAAACTTTTAAACCAGCTGCTTCATGCGCCCTATGGCACAAAGGGTTAGGCGTAGAAATATCAAAATAAGATCAAGTCTCCTATCGACGTCTGGTTCCTCCTCAATCCTCTTGATCCACTGGTCGATAGGGTCCATCTGCATCTACAACTTCTATCATTTCGAGTGAAATGATAATGGGTCCATAATAAGTGAGATTTACTTGAAATCTTAGTAAGTTAGACAACTAACGTGCACAAAACTAGACTATGCACGAAGAATGATAAGCAAGAAATGCATGCAATGCAGAGAAATTGTATTTGTCTCCCATTCAGATTTCTATAAAAACATAGATTTTGATACACATTTTCTTATAGAGAACATAATTTTACTTCCGTCGTTAAAAACTTAGTCTTTCATCAAGAACTACATAGAATCATGGAATTAACGTAATGTATGTTATCATCATAGTTGCCCATATGCACTGTGAATACCTGCCGGTGACCATAGTACAACTCACATTGAAACTATGTTGTTTATACACTCATTCTTAATGCATTGGTAATATAATATAGCATAACATCATAAAAATCATAACATATACACCTACCAGCATTTGTCGTAACGTATGACTTCGCTTCAGCGTTCTTTAGAAAAAAAAAAAAGCCCATTTCAAGTCTGTTGACTTTTCTTTCTCAACCCAGGGGTTACCATTTCATAGTTAATCACTCCAGAGTGGACAGATCTTCATGATATGTATAAATGTGGCACATTTCAAAAATGATAGTTGTATGCAAAATGAAAAAATGGAAGATAAGATATGACATTTCATGCTCAAAATGACAATTATAAATTAAATGTGGCATTTATCAATAAATCATAAATAATCATTGAAGTGTAAGTTAGAGGCCAACTTACAAACTATTGAAGTTGGAATTGAGGTAGTAGCCATGATAAAAATTGCACTAAGTTAGAATCTTCTAGATAAAGAAAAATTATGAAAATAACCCTAACTTCCAAATACTACTACTAATGCAAATGCTCTCCAAACTTAACCAAAATCCATAGTTCTCATATCTTGCATGTTCTAAGATCATCTATGCCCTAAAAGTCAAAAGGATCTTAGCATGTTCATCATCAATTCGTGGCATGCTATCTAGTTGATGCCTATATGAAATTTTGACTATTGATCCTTATGAGTGCATGCATGAAAAATTCATCCACTAAAAAGATGATCACCAAAAATCCTCAATAATGAAATAAAAGCTTAACCTTGAGGAAGTTCATCTCAACGCTTAATCATGTCTAATAAAATCCTTAAATTCTAACGAAATCTCAAGTGATGCATGATATGAACTCTCTGTTAATGACATGCTAGAATTAAATCATGCATTATTTTTATCACAATCATAAGGCTTTCTAAATGCTCATATTTCAAGCCTAAGGAAAACAAGTTAATTCCCTCAAATGAAGAATGAATAAAAGTCAAACCATACATGCTTTGATGATCAACACAAGATAGAAATTAAAACCTATTATGGCATGTTTCTAACCTCAAACTAAACCTTCAGAAATTATTCTAAGACATACTCAAATCATATCATGAATTATCAAGGTATGCCATAACTAATATCTTCACCAAAAATAATTTAAACACTAAACCTATCCACCAATATTTCATCTTCTAGCTAAACATGGTATCTCATGCTACACTCACCCAAGATTAATACTAACACTCAAGGACACAACTTAACACATAAACTAAGATCTAGAAAGAAAAACTTACAATGGTTTCGTGGCCCTCCTAAGCTTCCCACTCAAAACTCACAAACTTAAGAATTGACTTAGAACACTTAAGAACACTCAAAGAACAACGGAAGAGAACTCTCAAGAGCACTCAAGGAATGCTCGAGGAAATGAAGTGAGGAATCAGTGAATGGGACATGAGTTTATATAGGGTTCAAAGGGGTGGAAGGGTGCAGCAATGGTGGCTTCCCATTGTGGGGTTGGGGTGGTTAGTGATGATGCGCCTAGATCCTCTTTGTCATAGGGTGTGGTTGGTTGCTATCCACTATGATGACATCTATGTAGGCTAATTCAGCTAGGGAAGAGGGAGAGTTGCCGTGTAGGAGTGGAGAAAAGGGTGGTGGTATAAAAGCATGGCATCAAGGCATACTATCATGACGCCAGGGAGGGTGTTTTCCCAAGGCCAATTGTTTTTGTCATATTGAATTGGACTCTTCTTTATGGCTGTTATGCCTAACTTAAAGGCACTCTTAAGTGCCCTACCTAGTGGGGGATTGGTTACCAAGTGATGAAGAAATGGCAGTCCATTGAATAAGGTGATTTAATGGTTGTTGCTGAGATACTTAAAGGTGCATTCGGATTGGTTCAAATTTCGTCATGATAATTGGAGGGGATTTTGATGAATGGAAGTAGAAGAGGGTGGTGTGGGGTGGTTCTTCTCCCATGGAAAACTTTTTTAACAATAAAAAAATGCCATTCAGTTGCCTAAGATTTGGTGCACTTGGTTTGGGGTTTCAACTAGGGTTATTTAAATCAATGTGACCGAAACTTGGTTGTATTTTAAGAAAGGAAACGAGGTGTTTAAAAGACAGAAATGACTTTGAAAAGATGGCACAAAAATGTTTGAGCTAGGGGCGCATCAGTCCATTGCACACAAGAGTACACATGGGTGCCGATTGGAGTGAATTCGGGACAAGTCATTATCTTCAATGTCATGTATAAAGGTTTAACTAAAGTCCTAATATGACCTAAGAATAATGGAAATGGATACCCAAACAAGGATGTTTTAGAACAAAAGGATGATAAATGATAAGAATAAAAATCAAGGATAAAACATGGTTTCAAGATCACTAATCATGTGGTGATCGATCAATGTTCTTAACCAAAATTTTAAACTTAATTTAATTATTTCTAAAGCTCTTAGGATCGTGGACTACTCTAATGAGCTAGTCTTCTAAATTCTAGTGTTGATCTAAGAGTTAATCTATAAGGACAAATAGGTGGGGTGTTATAGCAGCTAAGGAGTAAGAAGAAGAGGAATAAAAAAGAACAACGTAAGGAGAAGTGCTTGGAAAAGGAAAGGGAATGCAATACATTCAGTAGAAGAAAGAATAGAAAAAGTAACCCGTTGTTGAGAAAGAAGGGGACATTATATAGGCAAGCTCAACGGTTGACATCTCAAGGTAGTAAGAACCCACACACCCCACTGAGTACTAGAATCCCACAATCGTCACAATTTCAATAGAGCGTATCCAGTGATGTGACATAGGAAAGAGGTAACCACCTAACGCGAGTAATGACAAAGGGACTGAAGGGGTGCCATTTAATGCGGATCAGAACCGTCGAAGTACAATCATAAAAGCTGAAGGCAAACCATTGCCAGATATTATGTAAATACAAAAAGGCTACTCAGATATGGTTGGAAAGCAGAAGTGGGACACGTGAGTATAGAGAAATCCACAACTCCCTATCCTTGGAAAGAAAATGCTGCATAGCCGTAGTTGTAAAAATTGATTAATCAAGGAAGGAAAGGCAGAATTCCCATCGGACCTGTCTGATTGGAATTGATGGGGTAACTGTAAGGGGATTTCCCTCTCACTCATAAGTTCACTGGGCGCTCAACCGAGAGTAATGGGCTTCGCCCCGCTACCTAGCCCCCTAGGCCCAAACTTTCCCACGAAGCAACTCGCCTTCATGGAAAGGTAAACAATGACTGTTGATGGGACGGACAGGCTTGATGCCGCTCAGCTGCACCCCACTCATGGGGACTCGTACAAGGTAGAACGAAAAAGACAGAGAACCTTTGATCTTCTGACATAGGAACATCGATGGACCATCGAAGACACTAATAGATTAAAGCAAATTGGAGAACCACCTCGCATTAATAACACCATTACCCGGGCAACACGCCATATTAATGGCATCATCAAAGAGACACACTGCATTTTAAGGACTAGGGACAAGCACGATCTGTCCCCCCTAGACTCCTGGTATAAATAGTAATTTTCAGGCACAAAAAAGCTTTGATCTCTAGACTCTCTCATTATTTACAAACTTCCAAAATACTTCACTAACTTGGGCATTGGAGACTCCCCAGCCCCAAGGCCGCCCTCCCCCAACTGCTTTGTACTTTGTTTTCACAAGCCCAACTTTGAAGACCTGAGTTGTTGGAACCTGGCTCAAAGGCGTACAAAACACAACATTAATACATCTATTCCATTTAATCAACATATGATTTTATTCAAAAATTTTACTCTACACATCTTCATTTAATTAATATATGATTTATTATTTTGCCATTCTAACTTAATGCTTAAATATGTGTGTGTTTAAATAGAATGACAAATTACAGATTGGCTAAGTGGATGTGCGTGGTGTAAGACATCTGTATAGAATTTCTCATAGTCAAATTATTAATGCATTATTCAAATATGTGAATTTGCTTCATTTTATATAATATATATATTTTACTCACAAAGAGATTTCACAAAAATAAACTCATAAACTGATACAACTTGACTTGATACTTTAGATTGTAAAGTTATCTTTATCGTAATGTAAATCTAATATATTGCATAAAACCACATCAATTTGTGAATTTTCTTTATAAATATTTTAGTCACAAAAGAATTTCATAAAAATAAAGAAATTTAACAATACATATATATGCATATAATTAGAGGAAACAAAGTCTCCTTATTTTCTCTCTAGGAAAAGAATGGCGAAAAAGTCTTGTGAGAGTCAAAGTTTTTCAATTCTAGTCTGATTACGTTGTCGTCGTTGCTTTTGTTCTCATCTCTTCTCATGGATTGTCTCGAGGAGCTAGAGAGGTTAAAGTTAACAGAAGAGGAAGGTGTTGCAATTGCATTAGAGGAAACAACCATGAGGGTAATGCAGCAAAAGGTAGAACTTTGTCTGATTGGAAAAATATGGAATGATCGAACGATTACAAAAGTTGTTCTAGAATCTATTATGTCAAGGGTGTGGAGATTGAGTAAGCCAGCATCATTCAAAGAGATGGGTGATAACACTTTTGTGATTTCCTTTGAAACTCATGCAGATAAAAATAGAATTGAGGTGGGTCGGCCTTGGTTCTTCGACTACTCTCTTTTTGTGATTAACTAGTTTGATGCTCTTATACAACCTAGTAATTTGCAGTTTGATAAAGCTTTGTTATGGGTGCAATTTCACAATCTACCCCCAGCAAGTATGTCAAAGGAATGTGGGATTCAAATTGGGAATACGCTAAGGGAGGTGGATGAAGTTGTTGTTGATGAGGATGATGTGGCTTGGGGTCCTTTTCTACGAGTGAAACCTATGCTGGATTTGTATAAGCCCCTAGCGAGAAGACGTAGAGTGAAGATTTGTGATAAGCAGTACTGGATCCCAATCAAATGTGAGCGTCTTCCAAAGGTTTGTTTTAAATGTGGACGTATCTTGCATGAAAGTCAGGGTTGCCCTACATCTGCTAATCAGGACTCGCATGGGGAGCCATATGGTTCATGGTTACATGTAAACTTCCTAGTCTATGCCGAGGGGAAGGTTTTGGTGGTAGATAGTTTACTGGAGACTCTCAGCGCCACCAGGACAAATAACATCAAGTGGAGGAGGAAGGTGGCGGGGGTCAATCAGAGTAGATTCATCCAAGTAGTTCCAAATCGTTATTTAGAAAAAATCAAAGCGCATTTCTAGGAGGTAACCACGGATAGTTTCAAAATCCAAAAGAATCTCTTTCAAAGGCCTCCTCTCACCAAAAAGGGATAGATGTGTTGGATAACAACCACCCTATCATTTCGGGTGGTGATGATGCAGTATTTGATCATAGTGATCCCATGGCAGTTAAAACCATTGAGAGTGATATGGGTACTAACTCAAAAGTAGAACTTGTGGGCCAAAGTCTATTTGGGCTTAAGGGTGATGTGGTGTTGGCCAAGTCTCATGTTACGCATGCCTCTATAGAGACGTCGCAGGACAAGTCTCAACTAATTTCTAAGCAAGTAAAATGATGGAAGGTTAGAGCTCGCTCTTCTGCTACTTTACCTGTAATTGGACCTTCCATTAAAAGCAGAAAATGTGTTGTTGCCATGATCGACTCAGATGAAATGTCACCCATTGGGAGAAAAAGAATTAAAATGCAAGAGGTTTATAATAAGATGGGTGATCCCTTACCTGTTGAGATAGTTTGAATCTCCATGCTACTAAATTGGTATCAGCAGAGGTTGGTTCACAGCCCTACCAAGCACCATGAATATTGTTACTTGGAATTCTCGTGGGCTTGGGAACCCTCAGGGAATTCGTACCCTTCGTAATTTAGTACAAAGAGAAGATCTCGATCTTTTGGTCTTACAAGAGACTCGTTTAAATGCTAGTAGAATAGAAAGAATAAAGTTTGGTTTGTATTTTTCTAACTATTTGGCTATGAGTAATGAGGGTAGAAGGGTGGTTTGGCTTTATTACGGAAGTCTCAGATTAATCTTACAATCACGAAGTATATTCAAAGTCTCATATTCATGCAGAAATAAGGAGTAAAGTTGAAGACAATAGTAACATCAGTTGGCTTTTCACTGGAATAAAGGGACAGCCTGTTGCTACTAGAAGAGTAGAAACTTGGGAATTACTAAGATCTCTTAGATTGGATGCAGGTCAACCTTGGCTTATTGCAGGAGATTTCAATGAGATTATTCATGATGGAGAAAAGAGAGGTGGGAGATTTAGAGATAGTAAGCTAATTGAAGATTTCAGATTTGTTATTCAAGATTGTGAACTCATTGACTTCGGTTTTTAAGGGCCATAATTCACTTGGTGGAATGGAAGGGATAACCAAAATAGCATATCAGAAAGATTGGATCGGTTTTTATCAAATATGGAATGGAGGGAAGTCTTTCCTTTGTGGGGGGTGGAACATGTACTTGTTGCTTACACTGACCACTTAGCAATCTCTATGAAACAACCAGAAGACTACTCAACTCAGTATAATAAGAAAATCTTTCGTTTTGAAGTAATGTGTGTGGCGCCCACGACCCCATGTAAGGAGACACGAGAATCGAGACGCCGGGATGATGACAACAGGGTCACACATCCCAACGTTAGTGCCAATTATGTGTACATGCAACATTGTACAAAAACAACGCAGCGGATAATTAATACAACTAAGTACCAGAATTGTTAATACAATTTAAACAATCAGTAAAAAGGTTTAAATATTATACAGTCATCCGAAATAAATATTTTACAAGTCCCAAACCAGAATGCGAGTGATCCAATCACTCCCTGGGCGAAGCCGACTCCTCAGGCTCACCCTCATCTTCCCCTGCATCAAAATCTGCGTTACCATAGGACGGTATCGCAGGTAAGTATAACCCAAATAACCACGAGATAAAAATACATTAATGCTACCAACATGCATGGATATGATGGGATATGCATTAAATCTAAAAATACTATTTTTTCCAAAAATAGATATTTTCAACACACACCAAAATCTCAATTTGGCCCAAAAAGAATACTCCGTCATTTTTCCAGAAAATGACCCAAATCAATAAAATCTCATTTTTCCAAAAAATGAATCATATAAAAACCTTTTAATCAACACACGCTATTTTCCCAGAAAACAGCTCATTATTCCATTAACCAATGCACCATGATCTCCCCTAGGGATCATCCGCACGTCCTGGCTTCGTAGCGGTGCTCAGTTCCGAGCCTAGCGCGTTCGTGGCCAAGCACCCACTACACAACGAGCGGTGCCCAGTTCCGCGCCCAGCGCGTACGTGGCCAAGCATCCTCTAGCCCCCGCCAGTAGAGGGGCCACAGAGTCGGCACGAGACCATCTCGTCCGATCCCGTTGTCGCCCAGCGACAACCCAGGGGACGTCACTCAGTATATTCCGCTCCCGAGTAACCAGAGGAGCTCCACCGAGATAATGCCCCATCCCGACTTGGGGTCGTGATACACACACACACCCAAAATCCTTTAACACATGAAAAGCCAGTTTTCATGAAACACATGAACATGAATGCATGTACACGAAAACCCAGTTTCCTTTACAAACATGATCATGCGTGCAATATGCCATGTACATGAACAACATCATACCAACAACCAACATTTTACAATACCAACCAAATACACAACTCCATCCACAATCAATCCGACCCCCAAAGTCCTCATACTCAGTCCGGCATGTCCAACCAGATCACAATAATATGGGTTAGTGCAAAAATACATTTAAATCACGATAGTTATTTCGAAAAATACTTACAGTGCTATATAATAATTTCCGAAGGATCATGGAGCTGCAAAAGGTGGTGACACAACAACGTAACAGTGTAAAATACACTGTGGCCATGGGTCTCAAATACTCACTTTTGAATGGGGACAAACTAAGACCCGAAATTGATAGGGTAGAGCCTAGAGAGGTTGGTGAAGCCAATGGTGGTGGTGGTTTGCAGTGGGTGGCGGTGCAATTGGTGGTTTTAGGCCAAAAATACCCAAATCGGAAATGGGGTTGGATGTGCTTCACCGATGACAGATCGGAGCTGGGGTTGGGTCCATTGGGTTGCTCGGAGGTCAAGGATGAAATAGTGAACAAATGGTGGCCAGAGGTGGCGCGATGGCGATGCTGGAGCTCAAGATGCGCTGCGGCTTGGAGTTGGGCATGAGGGATATCGGCGGCAAGATAGAGGCTAGGATTTATTGGGAAGGGTCGCCGGCCGGTGGGGGAGTGAACGGGATGGGCGGTGTCGCGCACGGCGGCGCGACGACGATGGGTTGGATGGAAAGAAAGAAGCGCACGGGAGAGAGGGAAGGGGTACGTCGCGCAGGGATGGAGAATTGCGGAAGAATAAGGAAAAAGGAAAGAAAAAGAGAAAAAGAAAAGTGGGGAAAAGAAATGAGGTCCAATCCTCACCTCTTGGGTCACAAAAAATGATCCAACGAAAATGATTTTAAAACAGCAAATCAATTAAAATAAATTAAACGTAATGATACAATGAAAATAAAATAATTAAATCCCACAATCAATTAATTTAAAAGAAGAACAATTTAAATGTACAACAATAAATAAATATTAAGAAAGCATAACAATTTAATTTTCATAATTTAAAGATCATAAAATAACCCATTTAAAATATCCGATAATTATAAAATAAGAGAATAAATTTTTGAATTATTAAAATAATCATTCAATAAAAATACACTAAAATACGGGTTGTTACATCCTCCCCCCTTAAAAAAATTTTGTCCTCGAAATTAGCAAGGTCAAACATTAAGGCTAAGACAGGAATAAGATTCAACTAGGAGCAAACTTAAGAACATACCGCCAGAATCAATCGAACAAATACGGATACTGCTCTCTCATGACAGCTTCTCGCTCACAAGAGAAATCCTAAGCCAACAGATCGCCCCATGACACCTTCACCAAATGTATTGTCTTAGACCTTAACCTTTGCTCTTTCTCATCCACAATCCGCGTCGGGGCAACTTCATAAAAAAGATTTGGCCGAAGTTCAATACATTCAGAGTCGACAAAACGCGGCTCTAGCTGTCCAAAACTCTTCTTCAAAGACGACACATGGAACACATCATGGACATCCCCAAAATAATCCGGTAGGGCAACTCTATAAGCAACTAGCCCAACTTTCTCTATAATCTGGAAATGACCAACATACATCGGACTAAGCTTTCCCTTCTTGCCAAAGCGCTTAACCCCCATCATCGGAGAGACTTTAAGGTAAACCCAATCACCTATCTCAATGATAAGTCTCTTCTCCTTGTATCTGCATAACTCTTTTGGCAACTTTGGGCTTCCGCCATTTTAGTCCTTATAAATTGAACTTGATCCTTCATTTCTTGAATTATCTCAGGCCCAATCAACTTACTTTTGCCAACTTCATCCCAACACAATGGTGATCTACACTTCCTCCCATACAAAGCTTCATACGGGGTCATCTGAATGGAAGAATGAAAACTATTATTATAAGCAAACTCAATTAGCGGCAGATGATTCTCCCAACTCCCCTGAAATTCCATGACACAAGACCGCAACATATCCTCAAGAGTCTGAATAGTACGCTCTGATTGGCCGTCTGTCTAAGGATGATATATAGTACTAAACTTCAACTTAGTGCCTAAAGCTGCCTGCAAATTCTTCCAAAAATGGGACGTGAACTGCAGGTCCCGATCCGACACGATACTCTTGGATACTCCATGCAAACACACTATCCCTTTGACATACAACCTAGTCATCTTACCCAAAGAATCAGTATTATTGATAGGCAAGAAATGGGCACTCTTGGTCAACCAATCAACTATCACCCAAACTGAGTTCTTTCCACTAGGAGTCCTCAGCAAAGCCACAACAAAATCCATAAAAATATGATCCCACTTCGACTTAGGAATAGGGAAAGGTTGAAGTCTACTAGCAGGTCCTTAAAGCTCAGCCTTAACTTGACGGCACGTGGCACATTTCTCAAAAAATATATGGCGATATCCAACATACTCATATTAGTCCTCCAGTGGCACATCACGACCAGTATTCCTAGATGACTATGCTAACCAAAATCTTATTTTCCACAAGAACCTTAATACAATATCCAGAAAATTCCAATGATCAATAGCTCCATACAATAATCCATGCTAACCTCAATCAGCTCCTATGCTACAACTTCTAAACCTCCATTGAATTCTATATTTGGTAACCTAATGGCCACTTCCAATGTTAACCATCAATAACAAATTGCACAACCAAAAGATTAATCTCCAACTACAACCATCATCTAAAAATTCAAGTCACCACTAATTCCTCAAGATCAGCACAAAATCTGAACTCCTAACTACAACCACAAATATCACGCTTCTGCTGCACACTCTGATAATTCGCCACCTGGATAAAATTTATGTCCTCATAAAAACTAGCACCATCGAGTAGAAGGTGGCTCCATACCTACTAACCAGAAAACTCTTACCACATTTTGGTAGAAAATACTCTTTTTCCCAACACCAGGAGTTATCACTCATATTCCTCAATTAACTCCTGTTGCCTTGATCAAAATCAATATTCTGCAAAATACATCTATGATCATAGACAGAAAACCAACCTCAGCATCCCAAATTGAAAATAAGCAACCTCAACCCAAAATATATCTGTCTCATCTACGATAAGGAACATACCTTAAAAAGATTCGATTCCAACCCTACCAACCAAAAAGAGCACCTATAAACTTTTATCCAATAATCTAAACCCAAAAGCTCATCACCGACATTCAGAATAACATCTACTCTAGCGGTGACTAAACTCATTACGAACCATCATTGACTTCACCAAAACATTATCAAAACCTATTTGATAACTCGCCGGCCTACTTCTACTCCTATAAGCTAGTATTAGTACGACTAGTTCCTTCAATAACACATCACTATTAAACCTCAAGGCCAGCCATATTGCTCAAATCATCAATCCACCAAAACCCAATGCAAATCACCCAAGGATCCTAATGCTTGATTAACTCACATACTTGATCATATTATTCATCGCTAATGCCTAAGCTTCAACTTCCAAGATCTTATCATACACCAAACATGACGACCCATCAATCTCTCTTCAAGTTAAATAACAATGTCCTTAATTCAACCAACTGGATTCTCAATCTCCAAAGAAAGTATAACCTCAAAATTTAAATTCCTAGGTAAGCTCAAGTCACAATTAATTCCTATAGTTAATCACAATAATTATTGTCAACCATCATTCCATTGAGTAATCCGTTTCGACTACACACTCTGATTGACTCACCAAAAACTCCAAACCAAAATCTCTTGAATTTAATACTATTGTATTTATTCATCTTCAACACCTACCAAAGACACTTCTTTCAAGCCAAAAATGAGACAAGGACCCCTGTACTCTCCAAAATGCATACACACTCACCACTACTACGCATCGATCACATACACACTTAGCTAGAACAAATAATCCTCCAAACGTTCAAGCGATCTGTCACTACCATTTCCACCATCTGGGCCTATATCCTCGAAATCAACAAGAATCATTTCCTACGTCCACACATCTATTATTCCTTAAAATTGATATGGATTAAATCCTCAACCTGTCACTAACCTCGAGCTAAAAACAATCATTATCAAAACTAGATCAACATCTTCAATCCTCAAAAAATACACAAACTAGATCATTACCTTCCATCTCCAAAGAAGTTCTCTCCTAAAAAAAAAATTCTCATATCAGTAACTCAACTCAGATCAATCCTAATTTAATGGGTACCAACTAATCAATTGATAGAATAGACCAAGCTAGCGTACCAAGTATGCAAAACTAAGAACTCAAATCCTATTATAATTCAACTCTTCAACTCTGCAATTCTAAAACCTTAAACCAGATAAGAATCATTCTCCGAAATCCTCAAGATCGACGACCTTAAATCTAAAATATTCACCACATAAAGCTTGTAAATTCTAAAGTCCCAAATGTTAACAAGCTGCTTATCAAGGTCGGTAAGATCGAAAACTTCTAATTTAAGTAATCCCTCAATTGTTTGTTGAACCTACCACCTTAAATCCAATAAACTTATTTCCAAAAAACTATGAGGCCTCAAACCTTAGGTGACCTTCTCAAAAATCTAACCTTGGAATTCGTTGAACTTACAACCTCCTACTCCATAAATTCACTACATAATTTCTACGAAAGCTACGACCTCAATTAACCTAAGCGTTTTAAAACTATTTCCCACCTCAGTTGTGACTTGAGTTCTTACTTGAAAGAGTTCACCTAGATCATGCCGTTCCCTTAAAGCCTCGATATTAAAACAAACCAGTTGCCAAGAGTTCAAGCCTACTACACTAAGTGTTCAAGTCTAACAATGACATTCACAATCGTACCATCTTCCTGCCATAGCACAACTCTTAACCCGCTTTTCAACTCCGAACAAAAAAAAAAAAATAAAATCCCATAAATAAATAATATACAACAAAATGAATAAAACTAAAAATAAAATATCATAAGATAAAATGAATAAAACAAATGAAGTAGTGCACAATAAAATAATTAAATAAAATAACCTGTCATAAATAAAATAAAACAAATAATATAAAATAAACAAAGAAGTAGTATACAATAAAATAAATAAAACCAACAAAATATAAAAACATAAATAAATTAAAACCATTAAAATTACATACTTCAAACCAAATAATTTCAAATCACAACTTTAAAACTTTTTGGTACTCCACTAATGGGACATGTGGTTTTACCAAGAGCCGAATTGCTCTGATACCACCTGTGGTGCCCACAACCCCCATGTAAGCAGACACGGGAATCGAGACACCGGGATAATGACAACAGGGTCACACATCCCAACGTTAGTGCCAAGTGTGTGTACATCCAACAGTGTACAAAAACCACACAACGGATAATTAATACAACTAACTACCAGAATTGTTAATACAATTTAAACAATCAGAAAAAAGGTTTAAGTATTATACCGTCATCCGAAATAAATATTTTACAAGTCCCAAACCAGAATGCGAGTGATCCAATCACTCTTCATGCGGTGCCGACTACTCAGGCTCACCCTCATCTTCCTCTACATCAAAATCTGCGTTACCATAGGACGGTACCGCAGGTAAGTATAGCCTAAATAACCACAAGATAAAAATACATTAATGCTACCAACATGCATGCATATGATGAGATATGCATTAAATCCAAAAATACTATTTTTCCCGAAAATAGATATTTTCAACACATGCCAAAATCTCATTTTGGCCTAAAAAGATTACTCCGTCATTTTTCCAAAAAATGACCCAAATCAATAAAATCTTATTTTCCTGGAAAATGAATCACATAAAAACCTTTTAATCAACACACGCAATTTTTCCAGAAAACAGCTCATTATTCCATTAACCAATGCACCATGATCTCCCTTAGGGATCATCCGCATGTTCTAGCTTCGTAGCGATGCTCAGTTCTGCGCCCAGCGCGTTCATAGCTAAGCACCCACTACGCAACGAGGGATGCCCAATTCCGCGCCCAGCGTGTACGTGGCCAAGCATCCTCTAGCCCCCGCCAGCAGAGGGGCCACGGAGTCGGCACGAGACTATCTCGTCCGATCCCGTTGTCGCCCAGCAACAACTCAGGGGACATCACTCAGTATATTCCGCTCCCGAGTGACCAGAGGAGCTCCACCGAGATAATGCCCCATCTCGACTTGGGGTCGTGATACACACGCACCCAAAATCCTTTAACACATGAAAATCCAGTTTTCATGAAACACATGAACATGAATGCATGTACATAAAATCCTAGTTTCCTTTACAAATATGATCATGCATGCAATATGCCATGTACATGAATAACACCATACCAACAACCAACATTTTACAATACCAACCAAATACACTACTCCATCCACAATCAATCTAACCCCCAAACTCCTCGGACTCAGTCCGGCATGTCCAACCAGATCACAATAATATGGGTTAGTGCAAAAATACATTTAAATCACGATAGTTATTTGGAAAAATACTTACAGTACTATATAATAATTTCTAAAGGATCATGGAGCTGCAAAAGGTGGCGACACAACAACGTAACAGTGTAAAATACACTGTGGCCAAATACCCACTTTTGAATGGGGACAAACTAAGACCCGAAATTGATAGGGTAGGGCCTAGAGAGGTCGGTGAAGCCAATAGTGGTGGTGGTTTGCAGTGGGTGGCGGCGCAAGGCCAAAAATACCCAAATTGAAAATGGGGTTGGATGTTCTTCACCAGTGACGGATCGAAGCTGAGGTTGGGTCCATTGGGTTGCTCGGAGGTCAAGGATGAAGTGGTGAAGAAATGGTGGCCGGAGGTGGCGCAACTGCGGCGCTGGAGCTCAAGATGCGCCGCGGCATGGAGTTGGGCGTGAGAGCTATCGGCGGCGAGATAGAGGCTGGGATTTACGGGGAAGGGTCGCCGGCCAGTGGGGGAGTGAACGGGATGGGCGGTGTCGCGCACGGCGGCACGACGACGGTGGGTTGGGTGGAAAGAAAGAAGAGCTCGGGTGAGAGGGAGGGGGTGCGTCGCGTGGGGAAGGAGAATTGCGGAAGAATAAGGAAAAAGGAAAGAAAAAGAGAAAAAAGAAGAATGGGGAAAAGAAATGAGGTCCAATCCTCACCTCTTGGGTCACAAAAAATAATCCAACGAATATGATTTTAAAACATCAAATCAATTAAAATAAATTAAACGTAATGATACAATGAAAATAAAATAATTAAATCCCATAATCAATTAATTTAAAAGAAGAACAATTTAAATGTACAACAATAAATAAATATTAAGAAAACATAACAATTTAATTTTCACAATTTAAAGATCATAAAATAACCCATTTAAAATATCTGATAATTATAAAATAAGAGAATAAATTTTTGAATTATTAAAATAATCCTTCAATAAAAATACACTAAAATACGGGGTGTTACAATGTGGACCAGAACTGAAGAATGCAAACAGGTTATTGATGAAGCATGGAAGAGTGAATCTGGACCCTCAAGTTTGCAATTATTAATGAAGAAAATCATGTCGGGGGAAGAGACTGAAGTTTTGGAATAAGAGAAGCTTTGGGAATTTCAATTGAGGTTGCAAGGAGTAGAATGCATTCACTGTTAGTCTCAGTTCCTCAACATGTTCACACTTCTTTGCGTAGAGAAGCAAGACTAGGAATGAATAAATGGCTGGAAAAAGATGAAATCATGTGGAGGCAAAGAGCTAAAGCTTTATGGCTGAAGGATGGTGACAAAAATACAAAGCCTTTTCGTCAAAAAACTTCACAAAGAAGAAGAAGAAACTTTATCTCAGGGATAAAAAATGACCATGAAGTTTGGCTTACAGGTGCTGATAGAGACTCATAAATTGTCAACTATTTTCAGTCTCCTTTTACTACATCATCCCTACAAGGCAATATGGAATTTCTAGAGGCTTTACATGGAAGAGTGACAGATGACATAAATTCTGAACTATTAAGAGAGTTTACAGCTACAGATGTTAAAGAAGCATTGATAAAGATGAATCTTGCAACTGCTCTTGGACTAGATGGCATGCCCCCTCTTTTTTATCAAAAATACTGGGAGCTGGTAGGAGGAGATGTTACTTAGGCTGTTCTACATGTTCTCAACAGTGGGGAAATGGTTAGTAATATGAACCATACTTTTATTTGTCTAATTCCTAAGAAGACTAAACATGAAATCGTGTCTGATTATAGACCTATCAGTTTGTGTAATGTAGTTTACAAGCTGATTTCGAAAGCCCTGACAAATTGATTCAAAGTTGTGTTACCAAGGATGATCTCTATGACTTAATCAGCTTTTGCGCCTAAAAGGTTGATTACTGGTAATATTTTACTGGCTCATGAAGTGGTACATTTCCTTAAGCAGAAAAGACAAGGTAAGAAGGGGAACTTGTCCTTAAAGCTTGATATGAGTAAAGCTTATAATCGAGTAGAGTGGAGTTTGGATTGTATAATGACTAAAATGGAGGAAGTTGATTATGATGTGTGTTAATTCAGTTTCTTTTTCAATTTTGGTGAATGGGGTCCCAAAAGGCCCTATATTTCCAACTAGGGGATTAAGATAAGGGGATCTTCTTTTCCCTTATCTTTTCCTTCCTTGCACTAAGGGTCTTATTTCTCTATTGAAACAAGCTGAGATTGTCAAAGGGGTGGAAGGAATTCAGATTTGCAAAGATTCCCCAAAGCTGAATCATCTGCTCTTTGTAGATGATAGTTTTTTATTTTGTAGGGCTACTTTGCAAGCTAATCTCAATATTCAACATCTTCTAGAGGTTTATGAACAAGCTTCTGGACAAAAAGTGAACAAAGCAAAAACTGCCATGGTTTTTAGTAAAAATGTGGAGCCTACTCAGCAAGCTGAAATCTCATCTTTTTAGGGGGGTTCAACAGGTTCAACACTATGAGAAATATCTTGGTTTACCACCAATGTTTGGGAAGAACAAGAAATAGGACTTTGCTAATATTAAATCTAAAGTTTGGCAGAAATTCAAAGGATGGAAAGAAAAGCTTCTGTCTCAAGGGGGCAAGGAAATTCTTATAAAAGTTGTGGGGTCAGAAAAAGGAAGAAAATAAAATATGGTGGGTGAGTTGGACAAAAATGTGTGCTGCTAAAACAAAAGGAGGGCTTGGTTTTAAAGATTTACAAACTTTTAAACTTGCCTTACTTGCTAAGCAAGGGTGGCGTATTATGAATGAGGCAGGTTCTCTGTTGCACCAGATGTACAAGTCTTAATATTTTCCTTCATGTGATTTCAAGGATGCAACCTTGGTCCTATCCCTTCCTTGGCTTGGAGAGGTATTTGGGAAGCAAGAGCCCATCTGATGAGAGGTTGCAAGTGGAGAGTAAGGGATGGTAAGTCCATTAACATTTGGTCTGATTCATGGTTGCCCAATCAAGACTCGATTCCTAGGCCTCTATTTTCTCAAACTAGTTTGGAAGTCGAAAGTATGGACTCTCTTATTGATGATTCTACTCATTGGTGGAAGATTGATTTTGTTAGATGGTTGTTGCTTCCTAAAGAAGCTTCTGAGGTTTTATAGATTAAGCTGGGATCTTATCCTCAAGAGGATAGACTAATTTGGAATTGTGAGAAAAATGGACAGTTTACAGTGAAAAGTGCCTATAAGTTTTTTTACTCCTTGAAGTTTAGCGGCAATGAGGGATAAAGTTCCAATGCTCAATCTTATTATTCCCTCTAGAAGAAACTACGGAAATTATAGATTCCAAATAAAGTGAAAGTGTTTTCTTGGAGGGCTCTTAAAAATGGGTTACCCACTTTACACAATCTGAAAAAAAGGAAGGTGGTATCAGAAGATGTATGCAAGTTCTGTCAGAACAATTTTAAGGATACGAGTCATGCACTTGTTTTTTGCTCCTAGTTGAAGAATTATTGGAAGAAGCAGTTCAATTTTCTAGATCTTGATGGTAGCAAAAGGATGTTTTGCTGGTCTCTTAGAAGATTCAACAGACTGGTATTTCTGGCAGCTTAGAAAATTTCTTCCTTATGGCTTGGCCTTTTTGGCATAAAAGGAACCTGTTTTTATATGAAGGAGTAGTTCAAAGTCCTGTTATCTCTATGGAACATGCTTTACTTCTCTATAAAGAATATGATGAATCCCATAAATCCTCTACTCAAGCCTTGGATATTATCTATAAGTGGCATCCTCCTTTAGCTGCAGCTTTAAAATTAAACACTGATGGGGCTATTTTTGCAGATTTAGCTTCTTTAGGCATTAGTGTGATCTTAAGAGATTACCAAGGCAAAGTACTATTGTCAGCAAGTGGTAGAGAGAGTGTTGTACAAGATCCTATTGAAATTGAATTACTTACTATTTTGAGGGGTCTGCAGCTATGCATTCCAATGGGTATACCAGAATTAATTGTGGAATCTGATTCTCTTCTAAGTGTTCAAGCAATACAAAGCATGGAGGATCCTAAGTCAATGCAGGGCAATGTGATATGTGCTATTAAGGATCTAATGAAGTCCCTTCCTAAGGTCTTAATGCAACATGCTAATCGATTATCAAATAGAGTTGCTGATGGTTTGGCTAAGTATGCCCAGTTTCAAGATACTTTAGTAGTTTGGGGGGATCAAATTCCTGATCCTAGTGCTCTAATTGTTGAGTCTAAAATGGTGTATTTTGTTTTCTGTTAGATAGTCTATGGACATTTAGCTATGTAACTTTGCTTTCCAGTTAAGCTAATCAATATAGTTATGGTTTCCTTAAATATATATATATATGCATATAATTATATATATACATATGCATTACTAAACGTTGCTTTCATTTCGCTTGCACTACCCATGGCAAGGAAAAAAAAAGGGAAAAATTAACATGAAGATATTGAAAAGTATGTGATCTCTTTAAAAAAAAAAATACAGACACATACTATAGCGAGATTTTCACTAATTACTTTCATGCGTGAGTTCATTAGGGCGGGTGTTATGGGTCATATGATAATCACGTGCGTTTCCATAAATCTTTCTCTTACATCATGTACTTTAATTGCTAGAATTCAAAGTATCAATCTTTCATGTGAGAATATATAAAAATTTACTAAAATAAGCATCACGCTATGAGGAATGAATATCGTCATGATCTTTGTACCTATAACAAGACATGCTCAAACCCGCCCTGTCCCCTCTCCTCCCAACACCCTCAAAAGTCCCAAAGGCAAAAATCCTAACCCCACCTGCCACTTCAAATCTCACTCGGAGGGGGAGAAATGCTCCACCCTTCTTCTTCTAGAGCACAGTTTTTTAATTCCTCTGTACTTCCATTCCCTTCTCTTCTTGTTTTTGTTTTTGTTAGCATGACCGAATCAAATCAGTTGCAGCAATGTCAAAACATAATTTTGAATACTTGAAATTTGAATTGTAGCAATCCGTTTTAGTTTGATAAGATAGTTTGTTAGATATCCTTGTAAAGTTGAATTCTTTTGTAACTACAACTCTATAAATATATGAATCCTTCAGTGAGTAAGGTATCCAAAACATACTCCAACACAATTTGTTTATCTGTGTATGCATTAGTCTCTTTTATCTTACATTTTTATTGTTTTCTCTAGTTTTTACATTCTTCAAACTTTTAAAGCTTAGATCTTATCATTTTATAAAAGGGTATATCCACAATACTTTTCAAAATACTTTACACAACTATGTTTTAAAATGAGAGCTATTTTTATAAGACATCATAAAGGTAACATCACTTTATAAAAATGCCATTATTTTAAAACATAGTTGTGAAATATGTATTGAAAAGTGTTGTATGGGTATCATTACTCTATACTTTTTGGTCCACTACACCCCTGCCATTGGTAGCACTACTACCCAATTGATGTCCACCCATGACTAACAATGTCATATTTGTGAGAAAATAACCTGCCCCATTCTGTGGACTTTGTATTAATTTATAGAACAATTACATCTATCAAAATTGAGATCTTACAGCTAGCCTACCAGCTATTCAACCTGTTATACATGGCAACTAACAGCTATATTACAAAACATAGAATGCAGAAAATATGGATCATTATATGTGGAGAGTATCATGTCCACAACTATGGAAACAGAGGATCACGAACACAACTAGATTTTGGAAATGGAAAGTTATTTGAATATTCCCCCTCAAGCTCAAGGAGGGATAGGACCAATGAGGAGTTTGGCACGATTTGGAATGAATTTGGGAGCACACAAAGACTTTGTGAAAATATGAGCAACCTGTGTAGAATCATAAATGTGTTCGAAAGAAATAAAATGGCGGCCAATTTGTTCAGGAACGAAGTGCACGTTGATCTTGATGTGTTTAGTATGTTGATAAAAAATTGGATTTTTGGCCATACATATGGCACTGAGGTTGTCACAGTATAAAACCGGAGAAGTAATTGAGTAGCTGAGACTTTTGAAAAGGCTGAGAAACCACATGAGTGCGGCCATTGTAGCCGCAAGAGCATGATATTCTGCTTCTTTCATCGATCTAGACACCGTGGTTTGCTTCTTAGCTACCCAAGAGAGTAAATTGTCACCAAGAAAACAGGCAAAACACGTAGTAGAACATCTATCAACCTAAGAACTTGCCCAATCAACATCACAAAAGACATGAAGTGCATTGAGAGGTGTCTTAGTAAAATGCAATCCAAGGTTTGGAGTCCCTTTCAAATAACAGAATATTCGTTCTACAGCAATGAGATGAGTATCATGAGGATTTTGCATCAACTAACAAACATGATTTATGGGATAAGCTATATTAGGACGGTGTGATTTATTGTAGAGAGCCAATTAATTGCTGATATATGGTGAGATCATGTAATGGAACTCCTTGGCCAGTAGACAATTGTGATCCTAAAGCAAGAGGCGTGGAAACAACTTTAACATCATCTAAACCAAATTTGTGCAGAAGAGAGAGCACATATTTGGTTTGAGTTAACATGAGAGTAGATGCATCTCGAGAAACTTGAATTCCCAAGAAATAATGTAAATTATTAAGGTCTTTCATTTTGAAGGCTAAGGACAAGTGGAAAACAGATTGAGTGATCTATAGAGATGAGCTTCTGGCAACAATAATGTCATCCATATATATCAAAAGTAGAATAGTATTAGAGCCATGATGTCTATAGCACAAGAAGGTATCATAGTGACAATACTGAAAATTCATTTACTGGAGATAGTTACTGAACTTCATGTACCAAGCTCTAGGAGCTTACTTTAAACCATACAAGGCCTTGTGAAGGTGACAAACACAATTGGGTTAGGATGGATCCAAAAAACTAGAAGGTTGAGAGAGATTAACCTTTTCTTGTAAATCTCCATGGAGAAATGTGTTACTTACATCAAGTTGTTGGACAGACCAATCTTGAGATAAAGCTAACACTAAAACCAATAAAACCAATCGAATGGTCCCAAGTTTTACAATCGGACTAAAATTTTTATCTTAGTTAAAGCCACGAAGTTGAGTCAAACCTTGAGCTACGATATGAGGTTTATATCTTTTAAGAGAGCAATCCACACGAGTTTTAGTTTTAAACACCCATTTGCTACCCACTAAGTTCATATCTAGGCATTTAGGAACAAGGGTCCACATATGATTAGCATGCAAAGCATCTATTTCTTCTTGCATAGCCTTATGCCAGTGGGACTCTTTAAGTGCTTGTTGGAAGATTTTTGGTTCCTTTGAATGAGCAATCAAATCTGCCAAGAAACAAGTGGGAATAGGATAACGTGAAGATAAGTAAACTTTGGGTTTTCTAGCACCATCTTGAGCCTGAGTGATCATGGGATGAGTTCGGATTGGAATTGGAACTGATTCGGGCTGAGGAACAAGTGATGCATGACATAAACTAGTGTCAAGGACATCAAGCAAGGTTGAATGTGAGGTATCAACAGTAGCAGATGAAGAGCATGACTCAGGTCCACGGGTGAAGAAATTTTAGACTACATTTGTACATTTTGAAGGTCTTTTGGAAGGGGATGAACCTTGTATGGCTGAATAATTTTTGGTGTATGACCTTGTACATGTTGAAATGGAAACAAGAGTTCATTAAAAACAACATGACATGATATGTACATGCGGCCTCTTTGAATGTCCATGCAACGATATCCTTTATGTTGAAGAGAATATTTGAGAAAGACATATCTAGCAGATTTGTACTAAAGTTTGGATCGGCCGATAGGTGTTAGCCATGGAAAGTATGCACATAAAAAATTCTTATAGATAAATAAGGTGGTGAATGTCTGAAAACCATCTAAAATGGTGATTTATTATTTAAAATCAGAGTGGGCAACTGATTAAAAAGAAACACAGCAGTATTGAATGCAACAGTCAAATATTTTCATGGAACGGATGAATGAACCAGCAACATTAAACCGGTCTCAACAATATGTGGTGACGACGTTTCACCGAATCATTTTGTTCAAGAGTGCCGGGACAAGAAACCTTGTGAATAATTCATTTAGACTCAAAATAATACTTCAAAGTACTATTAACATATTCCCTACCTCACTTTGAATGATTTTAATGTGGGTGTGAAATTGATTTTCTGTCAACATGAGGAACTTGGAAAAAAATACATCAGATTTTCGCATCATTGAAAAGTGTCAAATAAAACAAGAGTACTCATCAACTATAGCGAGGAGAATAGCGAAAACCATTGTCGACGGTAATGGAGGCTGGTATCCACACATAAGTGTGAATGGTGTGAAGAAATGTAGTGGCATAGTTTGTACGAGAATGAAATGGAAATTTCATTGACTTCTCAAAACTGCAACTTTCACAAAATGAAACAGCTTTATTTGAAACTGGTAAAGAAGGTAACATGAATTCAAGAATTTGGATGTCCTAAACGTGCATGCCATACATTGCCTAAGACTTTATTTGCTTGAAAATCAACTTTATTTGCTTGGAAACACCTTGGGTTGATTGGGTACAAGCCATCCACCATAGAACTTTTAAGTAGCACTTTGCCTTTCTTCAAATCCATGATAAGAAATCTCCTTGGATAAAAATAAGAAGCAGCAGTTATCAGCTTTCGTAAACTGAGACACAGAAAGGAGATTTTTGGTTGTGGTAGGAACTATAAGAACATTATCCAGGCGAAGATTAGTTTTAGGAAGTTGAAATTTACCAATACCAATCATTGATAAACTAGGACCATTTCCAACTATTACGAGATCATTACCACGATAAGAATTAATACGAAGGCTTCAGTAACATTAGTAGTCATGTGTTGATTCACCCCAGTATTAGGATACCAAGTATCATTAACAGTTTCACCAACCTACAATGCTGCGAAAGCTTTGTATTGTTTAGCCTCATCATTGGTTGCACAAAAACCTCCAAATTTATGATTCGGACCACCACAACAAAAACAAGCAATGTGTGGGCAGTGACTTTCCCCACGTCCACGGCCAACATTGGAAGCATCACGTCTTTTGAATTGTTGGACGCCCACCAGATGCAAGACCTTGAGAACAACCACCTCCTCTATGGCCTGTGTGATGTTGTTGGTTGGATGATGGAGAACCATGTCCTCAGCTTCGATGATGACCTCGAGACCCAAAGTTAGAATCACCTAGGTTCAAGTAGAAAGCAACTGTAGACGAAGCTCCTTTCGTAGCTTTGAGTCTCATTCCAAAGTCTTGAAGTTTTCCAATAGCACTTTCAAGAAAAGAGAATGCATCACGAGCATTTATAGCAGCAACAATAGGACCAAATTCATATCCCAAACCTCTCAAAACACAGATAATAAATTCTTCATCATCTATTGGTTTCCCTACACCCCTAAGTGAGAGAACAACAGACTACAGACTTTGCTTTATGAAGGTAGTCTTCCATGGAGAGAGCACCTTTGGAGAGAGATTGGAATTCGCCTTTCATTTTTTGAACTCGTTCACACGTATGACATCCATACAAAGTTTCCAAAATAGTCCAAGCATAATTAGAAGTCTCACTATTGATCACCTAGCTGAGATAGAGGAGCATCCGATAGTGAACTTTTGATCCATCCAAGAATCAATCAATCTATGTGCAACCAACGTGTAGCTAATGGGTTCAAAGTTGACAAGGAGGACAGGTACAACTTGAGCTTCCCACAACAAATAATTGTTTGAGGCTAATTTAATTGAGATATCAAGAAGATTGGATTTAACAGAAAACACAAGGGAAGCAGAGTAATCAATTTGTGGGATCAAGGAGGAGGTAGAAGTTGACGCCATGCTATGTACCTCAGGGGCTCTTGATACCATGTGAAAACTACCTACCCCATTCTATGGGCTTTGTATTAATTTATAAACCATTACATTTGTCAACATTGCGATCTTATAGCTAGCCTACCAGTTATACAACCGATTATACAAGGAAACTAACAGCCATATTACAAAACATAAAATGCAGAAAACATGGACCATTATGCGTGGAGAGTATTATGGCTACAACTACGGAAATAGAGGGTCACAACTATATTAAGGAAATGGAAAGTTATTTCAATAATATCCACTGCCCAGAGTGTGCTATGAGGGCCCCTCCCAATCTAATCCTATGTCGGAACCCTGGATATTGGTGTGTGTGTGTGAGGAATCAGCATCAATCTTTATCCATGGTACTGGACATAAAACTCTCCAGGACCATCCCTCGAAGCACTACTATGTACATCACCCGAGAAAAAGAATGTGGCACCCTTGACCCACACGTGTGATTTGGTGGGATGATGACCATTCAGGTCAAACACCCCATTGCCTCGTGCAAGTGTGTGCAAACATGCAATATGTGTGCAACATAAATAACACAACGGGAAGAATATAAGGCAGTCAAAAACTAATTACTAGAAAAGTTTAAGCAAATACAACCGAACACAAGGTCCTCCAAGAGGTTAGTACAGTCATCTAGCTGAATCAAAGAAAATGAATAAAAAGGACCAACAACAATGACGGGTAAAGTCCAAGCCATCACTCCTGAGGTGGGTTCAGTCTCTCTTACTCATACCCATCCTCTGTATCAAAGTCTATAGGTACATGAAACAGAACTGTAGGTAGGAATACTACAATGAGATTTTGCAATCTCAGTAAATAAGTCAATGGAACAAGAACCAAGAGATTCAAACATGAAATTGTACAAGCAAATGTGATCAACAATCATGAAAGCAACTACCCAAAATATCCATTTTTACAACATTCCCAAAATTCATTTAATCATATCCACTCACTCCAAATATCCCATTTGTACCTAATACACAACCATTTATTACAGTGTACACCATTGTCTCCTCTCGGGACCACCCGCACACCCTGCTCCCTTTGTCACACCACGAGTAACGACCATGTGTGTGACTTCATTAGGAGCGTTGCCCAACTCCGCACCTGGTGCGTAATGTGACTAAGCATGCTCTAGCTCCCTCTAGTCGTGGGGCTCTGGAGTCGTGCCAAGAACGTTACCGTCTTGGCCGAGCCAACTATCACCCGATGATAGTCTAGGGGACGTCACTCAATTCTACACGCTCACAACAATTTTGCAAATCCCAACCACCCGCATTTCCCAACTCTCTAACCAGCCTTTGGCGCACATTTTTTACAACAACTAAAACATTAATATCCCAACACTTCACAGGGCCCCATGCCACTTCTTAATCAAAACTAGATTGTAACAAAGTTAGCGATGAGTACATGTTAGAAAAATCAAGGGTTGATCAGGAGATTTACTTACTATGTAGAAGATAAATTTCTGGATGATCAGCGTGCTATCTAAGGTATCTCGTGTATGCGTGCACGTCGCTGCGAGATGAAAAACAGTTAGTTAAAACTGATGATGCCTAAAAATTAATGCAAAAATAATGGCACACGGGTTACTATGGTAGCATCAAGAGTGGCGGCACACAGTGGGCAACGACAAATGAGATAGTACGTGGGAGTCTACAATTAAAAAAAATAATGAGTGGCAAATCTGATGAAACTAAGAGGGTGGACGAAGGAAATCTCGCAGCGGAGGTTGGTGGTGGTGCACCTTAGAGCAAATCTCGAAGGGGAAATTTGGCCTTGGGTTGGCTTGGATCTAAGGGTGAAAAAGGCCTAGCAGAAGGGAGGGGGTCATACGACCACTACGAGGCTGTTGTGGCCCGCGGCAGTGCATGATGATGCTAGGTGAAAAAGTTGCCTAAAACCGAAAAGAGAGGGAGAGGAAGAAGATGGGATGAGATTTGAGAGAGGGTGGGGAGGCTTGGGATGATTTTCGAAAGGGGGAGGTCCAGCCTATTTAGAGGCCGTGGAGTGGGGCTTGGGAAACGCAGTCGTGGCAGCAATTGGTGGTGCAGGACAGTGGGAGAACCACGAGTGTCGCATGTGTGGCACTCAGTGGGTGGTGGGCGGCGGCAGCAAGCCCTCTCCATGGCCGAGACCATCACAGGTCACAGAGAAAGAGAGAGGGAGAGGGAGAGTCACATAGATTGGGTGGAAATGAAGGTGGTGCAGGTTGTGGTGGTGATGGTGGTCCGTGCTCAATGCACGTGTGGCAAAGGAAGAACCCGAAATTCAGCCCATAACAGCTACAAATAACAATTAATCCACAAACTCCCTTTGAGCTTAAATTTTCCTTAAAGAAATGAAAAGAAAACACTAAATATTTTTGGGGCCTCATGTCCTCCCCCTCTTAAAAGAAATTTCATCCTCAAAATTGACAAGCTTAATCCATTAAATTCCCAGACAAATACAAGATAGAGCTCAAACCATGCTTGGAACAAGGTATACAATCAATAATACCCAAACATATATGGGTAATGCTCTTTCATGTCCACTTCCCTCTCCCAAGTAAGTCTTGGGCCATTTGATCTCCACAGGACACCTTCACCAATTATATTGTCTTGGATCTCAGCTTTTGTTCCTTCCAATCCAAAATTTGCGTTGGTGCTACCTCATAGGTAAAGTTAGGCTGTAGTTGGATGTTACCAGGGTTGACTAGCCGTGGCTCTTACTCTCTAACACTTTTCTTCTGAGAGGATACATGAAACTCATCGTGTACCTCCCCAAAATATTCTAGCATTGTCATTCTGTAAGCGACAGGCCCAACCTTCTCCACTATCTGAAAAGGGCCAACAACATACCTTGGGCTAAGCTTCCCTCTCTTCCCAAATTGCTTGATGCCCTTCATGGGTGGGACTTTGAGGTACACCCAATCACCTTCTTCGAATGACAGGTCTCTTCTCCTTGTATCTGCATAACTCTTATGACAACACTATGCCACTGCCATCATGTCTCTTATGATTCTGACCTGGTCCTTCATCTCTTGAACTATTTTTGGCCCAATATGCTTCCTTTCACCAACCTCATCCCAAAATAACGGTGACTTGCACTTCCTCCCGTATAGAGCCTCATAAGGTGACATCTGAATGGAGGCTTTGAAACTGTTGTTGTACGTAAACTCTATGAGTAGCAAGTGATTCTCCCAGCTACCCTTGAATTCCAAAGCACAAGCTCTCAGCATATTTTCAAGTGTCTGAATAGTGCGCTCTGATTGGCCATTTGTCTGAGGATGATAAGCGCTGTTAAACTTCAACTTAGTGCCCATTGCTGCATGTAAGCTCTTCCTAAAATGGGATGTGAATCTCAAGTCCCAATCGGATACAATGGTCTTGGGTATCCCATGCAACCGAACTATCTCTTTCACATACAGTTGCGTCAACTTTCCCAAGGTATCGATATTCGTGACTAGTAGGAAATGAGCATCTTGGTCAACTTGTCGATAATCACCCAAATAGAATTCTTTCCGCTAGGATTCTTTGGCAAACCGACTACAAAATCCATAGCAATATCATCCCAATTCCATTCTAGAATCGAGAGGGGTTGGACGTTACCAGTAGGTTTCTATGGCTCAACTTTGACTTGTCGGCAAGTGGCACATCTCTCAATGAACATGGCAATGTTCCTTTTCATCCTTTCCCACCAAAAGTCCCTCTTGAGGTCTTGATACATCTTCATACTACTGAGGTGAACTGAATAAGAAGCTGCATCTGCCCCTGCTAGAATTCTCTCCTTAAACTCTGAATTAGTAGGAATCACCCTACAATTTATGAACAATAAAAGCCCATCCTTACCCAAACTGAAACGTGCATGTTCTCTTGACTTTTTGACTCTCTTTCGGACATCCAGTAGCTTTGGGTCCCTCCTTTGAAGAGTCTTCAACTCCTCAAAGTCAACAATTATGACCTCATGCATAAAGGCTAACACCTCATCTTGATGTGAACTCTCCACAATAAGCTTTCTCATCCCATAAAGGAAAGAGTCTATCCTTGATGATTCAGATTCATCCGCCAAGTGGGACTTTCAACTTAGTGCATTAGCAACCTGGTTTGCCTTCCCGAGATGGTACTCAATCTTGCACTGATAGTCGTTGATTAATTCTAACCACCTTCTCTGCCTCATGTTGAGATTTTTCTGTGTGAAGAGATGCTTTAACCTCTTATGGTCGGTGTAGACCTCACATGCCTCTCCATAAAGATAGTGCCGCTAGATTTTTAGAGCAAAAACCACTGCTGCATGCTCCACATCATGAGTGGGATAGTTCTTTTTATGATCCTTCAGTTGGCAGGACGCATAACCTACAACTTGCCCCTCTTGCATTGGAACACACCCTAACCCAAATTTGGAAGCATCGTAGAAAACCACAAACGACTTGTGCGGCTCTGGAAGTACCAACACAGGTGTTGAGATCAACCTCTTCTTCAATTCTTTGAAGCTTCTTTCACACTTAAAATCTAGACAAACTTAGCATTCCTCTTAGTCAGAGCTGTGAGTAGTCCAGACAATCTAAAAAACTCCTCCACAAATCTTCTATAGTACCCTGCGAGTCCCAATAAGCTTCAAATCTCAAGCATTGATGTAGGATGCGACCATGCTAAAACTGCTTCAACCTTACTGGGATCTACAGCCATACCTTCCTGAAAAATGACATGCTCAAGGAACTTGACGTCATCGAGCCAGAACTCACATTTGCTGAGTTTTGCATAAAATTGATGTTCCTTCAGCTTACTCAGTACCAACCGTAGGTGATTAGCATGTTCCTCCAAATTTCGAGAATAAAAAAGAATATCATCAATAAAGACTACCACAAAATAATCCAAATAGGGTTGAACACCTAATTCATCATCTCCATGAAAGCTGCAGGGGCAGGGGCATTAGCTAGTCCAAAAGGCATCCCTTTGAACTCATAATGCCCGTACCTCAATCTGAAATCAACCTTCGGTACTTCCTTGTCTCTTATTCCTAGCTGATAATAACCTCACCTCAAGTCCATCTCAAAAAAGGTTGCCATGAAGTTGATCAAATAAATCATCAATGTGGGGTAATGGATATTTGTTCTTTATAGTCACCTTGTTAACCTTCGGATAATCAATGTACATTCTAAGGGTGTCATCTTTCTTATTAACAAACAACACAGGTGCTCCCTAAGGTGAGGAATTGAGCTGAATAAATCCCTTGTCACCAATTCTTGCAACTGGGATTTCAACTCTTTTAACTCAGCTAGTGTCATTCTATCAGGAGCCTTAGGCACCAGAGCCGCTCTAGGTTCTAAGTCAATTGTAAACTCGTCATCACAAACAGGAGGTAATTTCGGAAGGACATCAGCAAAGACATCATGGAACTCCTCAACGATTGAGATTTCTGCTACAGAATTCCTCTCTAATGGTTTAGACACCACTTGAACCAAATAAGCATTTGCCCCACTTGCCAGGTCTTTCTTCGCTTGGATCGCAGATATGACCGTGGGTCTCGACTTCAGCTTGCTACCCATGAATTCCATATAGTCCCCTCCAGGGAGATGAATATTGATCACATGGCTCCGACAATTGACACTCACGAAGTGCCGAAACAACCAATCCATACCTAAAATGAGGTCGAACCCAAGCAGCTTGAGGCGACTTGATGAGGTTAGCATCAAGTGTACTCTCTCCAAAATCCAAAGGACAGCCTAAGGCAGCTTTTGAACACCATACCATCTCTCCATTTGGTAATGCCACAACCATAGACTGTGGTAATGGCTTTGTGACTAAGTTTCACATTCGTGCGAAAGTAGCAGACACGAAGGATTGGGACGCTCCCGAATCCAATAAGGTACAAGCATAAAATTTATACAAGCAAACTCTCCCTGATGAGATCAAACACCTCCAATGAAATTCTAAAAATTTAAACCACACAAGCAACAACTCAAAAGATCAAGTCAAGCTCATACTTGTGATGACCCCTGCATCTTGAGTCTTTGGGGCCTCATCATCGACCTTGCCAGGTATCAAAGCGTACGCCCTCACCTGCACAGTCTGCCTCTGATTTGTCCTTCCTTCACGCTGTCCTGGTTGACTCCCTTGAGCAGCATTAGGGCATTTGTGAGCATAGTGCCCAGCTTGACGACATTTGAAACATTAGGTCCCACCCTGACGACAGTAGCCTTCATGGAATTCGTTGCACCTTCTGGATACTAGGGCTCGGGACCCCATATGCACACCAGTACATGCCTGCAGTCTCGACCCTATCCTTGACACAAATTTCTGAGGTGACCTTGAGCTACTTCCCTCTCATGCAAAGCTCCTCCTCTTCTGGCCCGTTAGAGACCCTACAGGATCACCAAACTGCTGCTCTGCTATAGAGGCCATCTCAATGAAACTCAGAAAAGTTAGAATTTACAGATAAGCAACTTGCCTATGGATCTCCCAATGAAATCCCTCTTGAAAGCGCTCAGTCTGCATCTCTTCAGTGGCAATGAAATGCATCACAAACCTACCGAGCTCCATAAACTTCTAGGCATACTGCTCCACTATCATGTCTCCTTGTAGTAGACTGTTCAACTCCCTTGCCTTCTGATGCCTCACTGTGTTAGGGAAGAAGCGATCATCAAACTCCTTCTTAAAGCTTTTCCAGGTCACTGCTGCAAAAGTTCCCAGTTCCATTTCAAGGATTTCCCACTTAGACTCCCACCAGGCGGCATCTTCTCCTTGTAGCATGTAGCTCACATAAAGCACCTTCTGGGATTCGGTGCACATGTATATCTCAAGTGTCCCCTCCAGATCCTCCACCTCCCAACTCTGAGTCGGTCGTCCTTACCAGTAAAACCAGGGGTCCTATGGGCCAAGAAAAACTCATAGGAGCACCCTCTCTACTCCTCTCGAGGCTGGGGCTAGAAGTTCTACAGGAGAAATTCTGACATATGATTCAATGCCTTAGCCATGGTGTAATTCACATTGCCTCGCAGTAGCTTGTCCTCTCGAGCTTGGCCAAAAGATTCTTGACACAAAAACATTGGTTTCCTACCAATACGCAACCCTTAACCTCGTTTCTTAACTCAACCAAAAGAATTTTCAAAGATTAAAGCCTAGATTTCGCATACTGCATCTAGGTGACTTGTGGTTTTATCCAATGTCAAACCGCTTTAATACCACCCGTGGTGCTCTCGACCCTACATGTGATTTGGCGGGAGTCGTTACATCGGGATGATGGCCACTCGGGTCAAACACCCCATCACCTTGTGCAAGTGTGTGCGAACATGTAATATGTATGCAGCATAAATAACGTAGCGGAAAAAAATATAAGACAGTCAAAAACTATGTACCAGAAAAGTTAAGGGAAGTACAACACAACACAAGGTCCTCTAAGAGGTTAATACAGTCATCGAGCTTAATCAAAGAAAATGAATAAAAAGGTCCAACAACAATGATGGGTAAAGTCTATACCATCACTCCCTAAGGTGGGGTCAGTCCTTCCTGCTCATACCCATCCTCTACATCAAAATTTACGGTTATATGAAACGGAACCGTAGGTAGGAATACCACAATGAGATTTCATAATCTCAATAAATAAATCAATGGAAAAAAAACCAAGAGATTCAAACATGAAATTATACAAGAATATCCATTTTTACAAACTTCCTAAAAATCATTTAATTATAGCCACTCACTCCAAAAATCTCATTTGTACCCAATACACAACCATTTATTACAGTGTACACCATGGTCTTCCTTCGGGACCACCTGCATGCCTTGGCTCCCTCTGTAACACCACTGGTAATGACTGTGCATGTGACTTCATTATGAGCGATACCCAGCTTTGCACCTGGCACGTAACGTGACTAGGCATCCTCTAGCCCCACCACTAGAGGGGCTTTGGAGTCGTGCCAAGAGCGTTATCGTCTTGACCAAGCCAATTGTCGACCGGTGACAATCTAGGGGGACGTCACTCAGTTTTTTACATGCTTCCAAGTGACTAGAAGAGCTCCACCAAGATAATACCCCATCTCAGCTTGGGGTAATGACACGCACGCATCCACAAAAAAATATATTTTCGACGACATGAAAAAAAAAGAAACCTAGTTTTCAGTTTAGGCCACATAACACTGTTGAATAATTCATGACATATATTAATAACAATTAATATGCAAATGTATGACACGCAGTTTATTGGATGGCATGGCATAGCACAAAACAATCAACCGCCAACTACACAAAAGTCACAATCACAACAATTTCATAAATCCCAACCACCCGTGTTTCCCAAATCTCCAACTAGCCCTTGGCCCACATTTCTAACAACAACTACAACACTAATATCCCAACACTTCGCAGAGTCCCAGACCACTTCTTAATCACAACCAGATTGCAACAAAGTTAGCGATAATTCCACGTTAGAAAAATCAAGGGTTGATTTGGAGATTTACTTACTACGGGGAAGGCAAATTTCTGGATGATCGAGGGCGCTATCTAAGGTATCTTGTGTGTGCGTGTGCATTGCTACAAGATGAAAAAAAGTTACTTAAAACTAACAATGCCTAAAAATTAATATGAAAACAGTGGCACACAAGTTACTATGGTAGCGTCAAGAGTGGTAGCACACAGTGGGCAATGACAAATCCAGTAGTACGTGGAAGTTTACAATTTGAAAAAAAATTATGGGTGGTAGACCTGATGAAACTAAAAAGGTAGACGAAGGAAATCTCGTAGCAGAGGGTGGTGGTAGTGCATAGTGGACCAGATCCCAAAAGGGAAATTTGGCCTCAGGTTGGCTTGGATTAGAGGGGGAAAAAGACCTAGTAGAGGGGAAGGGGTCAGACAACCACTGTGAGGCTGTTGGAAGAGGGTGGCCTGCTGCGGCACTAGGGGAAAAACTTTCCTAAAACAAACCTATGGGAAGGCAAAACAGAGGGAGAAAAAGAAGATGGGACGAGATTTGAGAGAAGGTGAGGTGGCTTGGGATGATTTTCGAAAGGGGGAGGTCCAGCCTATTTATAGGCCATTGAGTGGGGCTCGGGGAACGCAGCTGTGTATGCAATTGGTGGTGTGGCACGCGTGGCAAAAGCGCAACGACGGTAATCCCTCCCCATGGCCGAGGCCATCACGGGTCGCATAGAGAGAGAGAGAGAGAGAGAGAGAGAGAGAGAGAGAGAGAGGGAGGAGAGTTGTGCCGATTGGGTGGAAACGGAGGTGGTGCAGGTGACAGTGGTGGTGGCCTGTGCTCGACGCACACGTGGCGAAGGCGCAATGACGGCTTGGGGCGGTGAGGCTCACGGGTTGCAGAAGGAGATGATGAAAAGAAAAAGAAAAGAAATAAGGAAGAAGAAGAGGAAGAAAAGGGGAGAGAGGCGTGCGGCGCAAGGGAAAAAGAAGAAGAAACTAGGGTTTTTCACCCTTCAAGCCCAAACGATGTTGTTCCAAGTAAGGGGAAAAAATTTCACCCACCACCCAACCAAACAGCGTCGTTTTGGTGGGAGGGCTGGACTTCTTCCCTAGCTCACGGGCTAGACCATATTTGTGAATACAATTCTAACAAATTTAAAAGCTATGTTATTAGTTTTTAAATTATAGTTATATTTATAAATTTTAATTTGCAATTTAAATTATGTGATAATTTGGGTCCAAAATATTTTTTTGGACCCATAAATAGTTTTTAGGCCCAATGGGCCATGGGTACCATGGACTGGGCAGGGGGTAGGGCAAATGATCAGGTGTCCGACCTTACACCCAGGCACTGGGGCTGGGGGCCTCGACCCCACCTCCCGGGGCCAAGGTGAGGGGAAGGGTCATCCCTGCTCCCGCATGGGCAGATAGCACCCCTAGTGTAATCCAGATCCCGCCTCTACGCACATTTGTCATACAAAATCAATGCCAATATATAATGCATCACCATAGCACGGAATACAGTCCCAGGACAACTATTTGCTTCTTAAATGACAGCTCTAAATTGATAGTTTGCTTCCTAACCCGGTCCAAACTGTTTGAATAAGGCTGGCATCTATACATATCCCAAATTTGGGCCGATGGCATCTATAAATATATATATATATATATATATGCAGTAACTCCACTGTATTCTAACAACATTATCAAATCAAAGCTTACGTCAGAAGCACCAGTGCAGCAACTCAGTGCACTAAAACTAAGAGGATGACACCCATAGATCATCCCCATGAAGACCATAGTAACTGCTCAATGCACTACAAACAAAACAACAGAAAACAACACAAGATCTCAGTACTGCATAGAGAACGCGTACATGATGAAACGTGGGAATGGAAAATGAAAAACAGAAGAGATGAACGTACATGTGAAGTGTTACCGTCTCTTGATTATGATCAAAGTAATTAGGTACAAGAATTAAAACCCAAGAAAGTGTATGTGTATATATATATATATATATATACACACACACACACATATATATATATATATATATAACATGATGTTTTCTGCAAAATATTCATCTCAGACACTGAAGAAATCGTGAGATAATAAAATATTAGAAATGACAGTTTTAAGTCCAATCATGCACAAGAAAAGAAGCCTTTTTTTTCCACCTTCTTATTTTATGTTTTTGTGTGGGTCTGTCGGCCAACAAGAAGATGAAAATATTTGTTGGGTATTGTATCATCAATCAGTTAAGTTTCCATCTCGGTGCAAAGAGAAAATAGTACCAAAAATAAATAAGGAAGTAATTATCAACTGAAACACACTGAGAAGACATGCACCACAATCTCAACTTTAGTCCAATCGTAGTAAAAGAAAACAAAGAAGTTGATGTCGGTCGGGGCCGGAGGCATTCACTGTCAACAAAAAGAGAAAAAGATTTGTGGGGTTTCGTGAGTTCAATCAACTTATATTCTCCAAGGGCCACAACTTATATGATCTTGAAAAGAACCATTAATTCATGAGTACTGGCCGGAATACGACGAATGAAGTTAGGTCTCTTCATTACATTAGTCGGCAGGGATATGCTCATGAAAGAAAACAGTAGTGGAGCCAGTTCAATATTCAAATATGCATGTGACTCTCTGCTTAATTCATCGCTTTTGGTATGCATTAATGCATAATGATCGTCGATCCTTTGATTTGATGCAGACTATAATAATTATAAACAAAGCATATATATATATATATATATATATATATATATATAGTACCATCTAAGACGAAATCCTTCTTTTGTACGTACTATATGATAAATTAGTTAGCCTAGGGAGTAGGGTGAAGTGTTCTCTTAATTTATATTACACTAATGCATTGAAGAAATTAAGAAATAAAAGAAGAACAAAAAAAGAAGCTAAATGCTACGCCAAACCTCTTTGTGTATGATCTAATTTCTACAGAAATATGGATGCATGAGGCTTAATTTATAGGAAAAATAGCTGTCTTATATTGAATTCTCTCTTTTGCAAGAACGATTCCATTTGCGTTAGCGTCAATGAAGAGTGTCTCTAGCTAGCTAATTCGTTTGAATCTTTTAAAAAGTAAAGTGGTTTCTTTGTCATGCCATCAAATATAATTTCCTGGATAACTCGAGTTCTTTTACTTTTTATTTTAAGCAAATAGCTAGGTTCTATTACCCATCTCTTTTCACTTCTTATAAAATGTTAAATTAGTAACCTAAAGTGGCACTTTCACGACGTACAAGAAGCTTAGCTTGTAATTAATTTAGAGATAATAGACAAGACATCATGAATTATAAAACATTTAAAGACAACATGATATCTTAAGAACTAACGCCCTATTTGGATTCAAGGATGAGACAAATTGAGATAGTTTGTGAATAGTAGTGAGATTTGTAAGTTAAAATTTGTGAATAATTGTGAGATAAGTTTATCTCACCTCTGAATTCAAATGGGCTTAGTCAAGAAATTAGGTGATGATAATGATAACGATCATAGTGAGATGATTGTAAGTAATGACGGAACCAGCTGGCCCTCGCCTGTCTATGGCCCCCAAGGCCAAACTCGGGGGCCACCTCTCGTTTTAGACAAACTCCAATGCCTTTGATTCTGTTTATGATTATAAAACTATAGTTGTATAAACTATAATTATGGTTTAAAGGAGGGGATAAACCAGCAATTAATGTCTAATTATTATCCTTTTATTTTTATTTTTTTTTCTAAGACTGGTGTGTATAATAATATCTTTGGGGCTTTTTAGACATCTCCATAGATAATCTGTTAGACCTTACTAATAATTTCTTCCAACAATGTCTAATTATTGTCCTTCGCCTTGCTTGGTGTCTTTTTTTTTTTTTTTTTTTTTTTTTGGGGGGGGGGGGGGGGGGGCGGGAGAGGGGTTGAAATCCTTTTTGGGGGGAGGGGGATGCGAGGTGAGGTAGGGGTTGAAATCCTTTTTGGGGCTTTCAAGGCCTCTTTTATACATCAATTGTTCGATTTTACTAATTCTAGGAATCCCCTTTTTTTCTATATTTAGTTCTTAAAAGCAAAAGCATGCAGAAAGGATAGAAATTGCCATTAAAATTGTTATTGAACGAGGCATTTTCTTAGAGAGGCATAAGTACTATAATCTCTTTCGTGACTAGGTTTCGAAATTGTCGTGGATTAAATAAAGAAGTTTCCAAATACAGTAGTCAAAAGTACTTGAGTGTTAAAATTCTGCTGCTTCTTTAACTCCATGATCTTGAACGCACACACCCGCGCTTAAGGACTGCACTGACTTACAAGGAGAGAGAGAGAGAGAGAGAGAGCAATCTGAAAAATACACAAAGGCAAGCACTCGGCCATGAGTGAAAGGTCGAACGTCAAACGAATGGAGTGCTTTAGAAGATAATCTCGATCTTTTGGTGATTGCTTAATTTGGTAATTACTATCCTAATTAATTGTGCTGCCTTGAGTAGAGGCAGATCGAAGGCCTAGTTAGCTAACTAGGAAAGAGATAGATCAAAAGGATCATCCAATAATGCTAATATTACTTATATATTATTACTTGTAGATAACGGCCCCGCACCATGCGGGGAGGGTTTTCAACCCCACCCCCCACCAGGTGGCGGGTAGGGCCCCACTGCCTACCCATATTATTAACAAAACCTCAAGCTGGACAATAGTTAGAGCATTGCCAAAAGTGAAAGTAAAAGAAAATGTGATTATGATATTCCATTTTTATGCAATTTAATGAGTAATTAATGATCTAGAAGATGACTATATATATATATATTAAATAAATTAAAATTATTTTCTCCTTTCAATTAATGTTATTGATCTAATTATATATATAGGGAAATGTAAAGACGTTAAACGTATGTACTAAAATGGTCTTCAGAATTCGAATCTCAGTGGCGGGACCAGGAATTTGTTTAGGGGGGCCAAGTAAAGTTAAAACTATATGATATGTTAAGAACAATATATCATTGAAATAACATAAAGATACTCATACAAATATATCAAACAAAAGAAACACAAAATGTCTAAAATTATAACTTGCATTCTTTTAAAGGAACAAAATCATCAAGTATTGAATCTAATTGAACTTATAAGTAATTTATAATCTTTAAAATCAAGATAATTTTGTAGAGGGGGTCAAGATAATTTTTTAGAGGGGGCCAACACAAAATAATATTAATATAATCCTATTAAATTATAAAAAATTAATATATATATTTTTTTTAAAACTTTTTTTTTTTTTTTAGGGGGGGGGGGCGGCGCTGCCCCTATGTAGGTCCGCCGTTGAATTCGATGCTCATGTTAACATGCATAAAGGTTTAGTCGGTGGGCATATGCATCCACAGCATCAGCGCCCTTAAAAGGAAAGTTTTATCATGGCATCTCTATGCAGCGAGTTTGTCACCCATTAATAAAAAACATGTCTCCCTCCATTTGAACAAATTCCTGCTAATATATAATTATATATTTTACGATGAATCATAAAGAAATCGTCATAAAAGAATAATAACATAACAATGTGGATGTCACTTTGTACATCATAACTACTTGTAATAACAGATCCTTACGCATACTATTAAATTTTCCTTCTCTAATTCAAATCAAAATATGTTAAAGTGGAATATATTTTACGATGAATAATAAAGAAATCATCACTGGTCGGTCTAGCAAGATGCTTTCTCTGTCAAGCCCCAGCAAGTACTCATGTCATCCATGATGATCCCCGGATGCATCCTACAAATATATGTTGTTTCTTTTTTAATAAACATATAAGCTTTATTAAAATTAACAAGCTTAAAGTGAGTACAAGGTAGTGCAGATTTGCACTTACAGAAATTAGGGTAAATAAGGAGAGTCAAGAACAGGGTAGAGAGGGTCAGAAGTTTTCTCTCAAGTGAGTTCTGATATGAGCTCTGCCTTAGCTTAGAATGAGGTTCTCCTTTTATAGAGATAAGGAGTTCCTGTTTACAATAGTAACAGTGTAACAACCCGTGAGTGAACAGTGGGTACTGTTTAAGCACGGGGCTCATGGTGTCATCATTGTGTCTTCCAGCTGTCTTTGTGGGCGGCTGCTTTGGCGCAAGATGACAAATTAGGATTCGGTCGACTCTGTGTCTTCCACCTGTCTCTGTGGGCGACTGCTTTTAGGTACAGAGTGACAATTATCTCAAAGAGGACTATGGTTGGTCTTCTTTGAACTCAAGTAGTAGTCAATCATCTTCTAGCTTTGGGATGCCTTCCGAATCATGACCAAAAATGTTACTGTATGTCTGATGATGCTTCTGAATCATTTTCAGAATTATCACTAGTAGACTTAGACAGTTGTTGTTCCAATAATTTTATCAAATCTTTTTTACCAAGTCTGTTGAGGATATTATCTTTGGCAGACTTAGAAGATTTCTTTGAGGATGAGCTGGCGGCTTTTCCTCTTGATGAAATGGTTGGAAAATCAGGGGCCTGAATTATCAAAGGATATTCAGGGATTACTAAACCAGTTTTGATTGCTGGGAATTCCTTCTTGTCTTGGAGATCAGGGGCAACTTGAGGGAAATCTTTAATCATCTGGTTAATCACTTTTTCAGCATATCCAAACCTATCCCACCATTTTGTGAAATAAGCTCGGTCCATTATATTAGCATTTTTCTCATAAGTCCATTTGAAGATCCACGGCAGTTTGTAGTTCTTAGAAAAATGGAGCTCATAAGGAAACATCTGTGAATGCCGGTTCAATTTTGTACCAGCAACTTGTTGATAAAATGTAAAAGCTCTGGCGAGCTGCTCAGGAAGATTCTGGGGAATTAGTCCAAATTGGTCCCACCATTGGAGAAACCAGTAGGGGAAAGTTCCTTTGAATCTTGTATCAAAATTGATGAACCATGAATGGCTCATATCTGGTACCTGAAAGAACATGAAACGTCTCCAGGCAGTTATGTAATCAAAATAATTATAACTCAGTGCAGAGTCTGGGAGTCTTTTAAGAGTTGATGGGTTGGTACCCCATTCCTCTTCTGTTGTAACTCGAAGAATATAAGCACTGTGATAGATCAGTTTGGTGGAGTCATTCTTATCATAAATAGGTTTTATGACAAGGGAGTTGGTGAGAATCAAAATACTGGAATAATACTGGAGATTTTTGGAGGAATCTTCAGGTATCCAATGGAAATTAGGGGGAAAATAGGAAGAGGCTATTTTAAACGGATTTGTTGAATTAGAACGACTGGGTTCTATATGGAACAGATGGGTAATGAATGGCTTCTTCATGTATTCAGATTTTCCTTTTGGGAGGAAAAACTGAGGAGTAATCAAAGTAGGACCTTTTGATGCAATTGCTTTCGCATATGGATCAAAAGGTGTAGAAACCGTTGACACGAAAGTCGACGGTTGCGCAATTTTACCAAGAGGTGTGAACCTATTGGCAATATCCAGTGCTGTTGAGGCGGCACTGGGCACAATGAAAGATCCAGACTCATTCTTGATGAGTTTTATACTGAGTATTGGAGGTGGGGGTTCACTCTCTGTTTCTCTTTTCCTTTCTTCTTGCTTACGCTCATGGTTGGGTGTCTGCAAGCATTCTCTGGTAAGAAAATCAGGGATAGAATTATCAGTGCCTTTGATGTAGTCAATATCAAAATCAAAAACACTTAATATACCTTGCCATCGTGCAAAAATATGTTTTGATGCAATGTTTTGAACATCTTGTTCTAAAACAAATTTAGCACTCATGCAATCAATACGAAGTAAAAACTTCTTGTTTAATAAATCAGATTGAAATTTAGAAATACATAGTACTATAGATAAAATCTCTTGTTTGATAGTACTATATTTTTCTTGTGCAGGGTTCCAGGTTCCAGAATGGAAACGAACAACTTGTTCATGAGAACCTGGTGAAACAGATTGTTTCAGAATGCCACCATAACCAATGTTTGAGGCATCTATCTCAACTATTTTGAATGAATCAGAAGTGGGGATACCAAGGCACGGGAGAGTTTTAACATGTGCTTTGATTTTCCTCACTATTTTAGTATGGATTTCTGTCCAAGGAGGAGGATTGGAAAGAAGTCTTTTGAACAAAGGACGACATTGTTTCCTCATATCCTTGTAAAAATCAGCAACATAGTTAAGAGATCTTAGAAATCTCTGTAACTGGTTTTTGTCAAGAATGACATCAGGGAATTTGTCAGCAAAATCAATGGCTCTTTGAATGGGCCTGATTTTCCCTTCAGAAATATCATAACCAAGGAATCTGATCTTGGTTTGGAATAGTTTGATCTTTTTCGCAGAAACGACAAGACCATTGAGTCTAATGATGTCTATAAACGAATTTAAATGTTTCCAATGTTCATCAATAGATTTGAAAAAAATAAGGACATCATCTATGTAGACGATGGTAAAAGCAGTGAACGAGTTGAAAATATCGTTCATGATATGTTGGAACTCACTAGGGGCATTTTTGAGACCGAATGGCATCACATTCCATTCGAAATGACCAAAGGGGGTTACAAAGGCTGTCTTATACCGGTCTGACTCGGCTATCTGGATTTGCCAAAACCCAGATTTGAGGTCAAATTTGGAAAAGACTACCGCATCGCTCAACCTATGAATTAAGTCATTTTTGTTGGGAATAGGGTACCTAATCCACTTTAAGACTTTGTTCAAAGGTTTGTAATTAATGACTAGACGAGGGGTACCTCTCTCTAGTTCGGCCTTTTTTCGGACATAAAAAGCTGGGCAAGACCAGGGAGACCTGCTCTCTCTAATTATGCCTTTTTCCAACAAATCTGCAATTTCATTTTTGCAGAATTCTAAAGTCTGACTATTCATCTGAATTGGTCTGGCTTTAGTGGTGATTGTTTTCTCATTAAAATTTTTGATATAGGGTAAAGAAACGATGTGTTTCTTCCTATGCCAAAAAGCATTTGGTAAATCAGAACAAACATAAAAAATAAGACGCTTGTTAAAATCATCAATTTTTGAAATCAAAATTGGTGAAGATAAATGTTCAGAAATCTTTTTGTATCTTATTTCCTGTTTGAGGAAATTAAGATGTTTTTGTTTCGCAAAAAGTAAAGATTTCAAACCTTTATCTTGATCAATCTCATGACGAGATGCAAATTTGAATTTAACCTTTTGACCAAAAGGATCAGTAGTAATACCATCTTTTTCAGTCAAAAAAGGATATAAAGCAGAAATAAATGGAATGCCTAAAATCACTTTGTCAGACATGTTTTTGACTAAAACAGAAGGGATTTTAAAGCAGACATTATTTTGACAAACATGAGCGTTATTCAGCTCATAAGTAATTTTCATCTGAGATCCATTTGCAGAAAACAATCTCTCAGAAGATTTTTCAAAATACTTGCTAGGAATGAGTCCTTCCTGAATACAATTCAGGTCTGATCCGGAATCAATCATAGCAACAACAGAAAATTGAAAATCATGGGCAACCACAATAGTAACCCTTGAAAACCATTTCGGAGGAATGGTATGATGGATTAAACAAATCTGGTTATCAGCAGCTAACTCATGTTGGCTAGAACCAGAGTCATTTGTTTGCTCATTATCAGAAGGGATGTCCTGATCAAGTTGTTTATCAATTTTGAACACTAAAAATTCTTGTTTTAAAATCTCATTTTCAGACTTAAGGTTGTTAACCTCAGATCTGAGTTCAACGATTTCTTTTTTAACAAAATTTATTTCGTGTTGCAAATCATTTGTAGAAATTTCCTTGGGTTTTTTCTTTTGAAATCTTTCCAAGGTTTCTTGAAAACTAATCCTGTGTTTAGAGGGTTCTGGTTCTTGACGAACCATAACCTTCCTTAACTTAAGAAGATATTCTTTTTTGAGCTCAGGATTTGTTATTTGAGAAATCAAGGTTAGCAATAAATTCTCTTGTTCTTCAGACTTGGTCAGAGTATGAATTGTCTTTCCTTTAGTCTGGCAACAAGTATCATTACAATTGCAACCGAGCTTAGGACCAGTAGAATTTGGAAATTCAGTCTCTGAGTGATATTCTGAATCACTAGAACTGAACTCGAGGATATCAGATGATGAAGACGAAGCTATTTCTAGGAGTCGAAATAGTTCTTCTTTATCATTGTTATCAATATTCAACTGATTAAGTTTCTTTTTAAATTTTTTATCTTTTTGGCTTTCTGGGGACATTTATTAGCAAAATGCCCTGGATTGCCACAGATATAACATTTTCCTTGAGAAGAATTTTTAGATTTCTTTTTCTTAGAAAATGGCTTAGAAAATGGTTTTTTATAAGTTTTCTTATAAAATTCATCATGGGGTTTTCTCCTGATACCACCATGAGGTTTAGGAAACTTGTGTCTCCTTTTAGAGAGAGCTATAGCAGGAAGTCCAAATTGTTCACAAAATGTTCCCATTTCGTATTTGGCTTTCTTGTTATTTCTCATCTGCTCTCGGAGCATTCTTTGATCATTACACATACTAATACCAAGTTTCTTTATTACTGCACAAATATCACCATAGGTGTATGCATCGTAATTAAGAGACCCAGTAACAGTAAGTTCATCCTTCACTTTGTAGGCAAACAAGCGAGGTAAACCATCAATAAATTTCTCCTTCCAGTAAGGCTTCTGACTATCATCACGAAGCATTACTTTGGAAATAAAAACATCTTTGTACCATCTATAATCAGACATCTGATGACTTCTAAGATTATTTAACTGGTCGTTGATACGACTGGTTATATCAGATGGTGTGCCAATAAAATGTTTTAAAATTGTGTAAATCAAAGTATTAACACCATCAGACTGGGCAGTACCAATGGATTCATCGAAAATAGGGAACCCTTCATCATTACACTTGACAGCGTTCTGAATGGTTTCCTTAGGATCTCTGGTCAGGTGTTTATCCCACCAGTTTCTTAAAACACCGGAAAATCCTTGTGTTAAAATCTTAACAATATCAGGCTGACTGATATTATTATTCACATAAGCATTTGCTACAAGGGACATTTTACTTATGGTATTCATGATCTCTTGTTCAGAGAAACCATCAATAAATCTCATGACGAGATCCAAATTTGAATTTGACCTTTTGACCAAAAGGATCAGTAGTAATACCATCTTTTTCAGTCAAAAAAGGATATAAAGCAGAAATAAATGGAATGCCTAAAATCACTTTGTCAGACATGTTTTTGACTAAAACAGAAGGGATTTTAAAGCAGACATTATTTTGACAAACATGAGCGTTATTCAGCTCATAAGTAATTTTCATCTGAGATCCATTTGCAGAAAACAATCTCTCAGAAGATTTTTTTAGGTCAAGTGCGTGATTAGTTTTGGAGTTTTATATTTTTTTTCTATTTATCGAAAGAAAAATGCTTTTCATTAGTTACTATTTATTACTTCACATTTTATGAAAAACATCCATAGCATTTCTCTTATCTTTTTTCTATGAAAAAGTTATAAATTTGGGATGTAAAAGTAAATAATAGCTGATATATAGCATTTCTGTTATCGAACTCTAAATTTTATCATTTCAATTATCAGATTTCTAATGTTTTTAATAAGAAATTCTGTCTAGTTGAAAAGTCAAAATATATCTTTTAAAGCAGTAAAAGTAAAAAATAAAAGTAAGAAAATAAATGTTAATTTAAAATATTTTAACAAAAAAAATCTGAGAGATAGGAAAAATAGAAAATAAAAAATAATAGATAAATGGAAATTAATGCTTTGGTTGATATTTCTGTTACAAGTTTAATTAAATAATAATATCTATTGCTGAAGATGTTACTGAAATGTTTTGACTATTAAAAGTACCTTTTAATTTTTCTAAGTAATTCTTTCTTGAGGATCATTGATTTTATCTATTAATTCTAATATAATATGTTCTTGTTTTGAAAGTACATTAATGGTTTTATTATAAATACAATTATTCTTATCGAAATAATTGCAGACATGTACCTCATCTTCTCCAGATTCCCTATCATAAAATTGCTCTAAAAACTTGATTCTTTTAATTGATATATTTCTTCCTCTTCCGAATAGCTTTCTTCATCTTCACTTGAATGTATTATAAAAATGTCTAATAATTTTTCTTTTAATGTTTCAAATATATCTAGTTCATTAATTTGTTGTTTTACTTTACAATTCGATTTATAATATCTAACTTTTCCGCATTTATAACAAACATGTTGTTTTTTCTTTTTATTTGTCTTTTTAGGATTTTTTATTGGTTTATTATATATTTGTTTATCTTTTGTCCTTTTATAAGGTTTTTTTGTATTTTTCTTTTGTTAAAATAATTCTTAGAATAATTCTTATAAGTTCTTTTTCCCTTTTTGTGTCTTCGTGAAAGGAATAATAATAAGGTATAACCAAACTGCTCACAAAAGGTACCTAATTCTATTTTAGCAAATTTCTTTTCTTTCTTCATTTACTTTTTTAATCTTAAATCGTTGTACATAGTTAAACCAGTTTTCTTAATAGTAGTTATTATATCACTATATGTGAGATTATAAAAGTCAATAGTACCATCTGATTTTACTAATGATTCTCGTACATTTTGGGCGTAGTAATATGGAAGTCCGGCTATGAATTTTTCCTTCTAGTATGGCTGCTGATAATCATTTCTGATCATAACCTTAATTAGAAACACATCTTTATACCAACGGAAATCAGATAATTGAGGACATTTTAAATTAATCAATAAATCACTGGTTCTATCTTTGAATTGAACAGAATCACCAACAAATTGTTTAGTTAATGCATATATTAAAGTATTTACAGCATCTTCTGTAATGCCCGTCCTTTTGGTGAGACTTATTATAAAATATTTTTTGAAAGGACGATGGGAATTACCGTTCGATTTAAAACTTTTTACTTGCATACTCATGGTGCAAGACTCTATGTTTATAAAATAAAATGTGCTTTTAGAATAAAAGAGGTTTACAGCAGAAAACATTAATCTTACAATAAAAGGCTCTCTCGTACAATTTTAAAACTCATACCTAGACTTCCGTGCTCTTCTCCATGGGCCGTGTCCGTCCTGATCATTCAGTTCCTGTGAGGAGGAGAGACATGCATAAAAACTAAAATGAGTCGATGACTCGTAAGCATTACTTCATACAGTTAAAATATAACAACATAGGTTTTCATTTATGCATTCATCATTCTATACATATTATACGTACATGTGTGTATGCATATGTGCGTTCATTTGAAAACATCACGAGACGGGGTTTTCTTTTAAAAGAGGCTTTCTTTTCGTAGAACGTGTCCCCCGTCAGTGCCTTCATTTCTGCAAGAGTGCATGCATTCATGCGTTCATCCATTCATATATTCTTTCTTATCACTTTCATAGGCCAATACACACTATTAAGTTTCGTGTGTTGGGGTTAGCGGTCTTCCTTTGGACCCAGACTCCGCCCGTGGCCACAGGTTGGGAATCCCTTTTTAGTCAGGGAGTAGCACTGGCTGCACTTCCAGTACTACTTACCCAGCCTTTAAATCTGCCCATTCATTGGCACCCTTTTCATTCATTCATGTGGTCATTACGTATCTTCATACATTAAAGCATTCATTCGTTCAGTCCTTTCTTACAGTTCAGTCCTTTTCATTTAACAGTTCAGTTCAAAGAAAAAACATCGTTTACAGCATGGGCTTAAACTTTCAGTTCATTTCAACTCTATCCTTCATTTAACAGTTCGTTCATGGCAAACATCATTTAAAAACATACATGGACTTAAATGTCGTCTTTCATGGCATCCATAAGTATCACCTCATGGCACTCATAAAAGCATTGGTTCATAGGATCCATAAAAGCTTCCGTTTTCATGCCATTCATGCATTTTCATCAGTTCATGGATTTTCTTTGGAAAATACATACAATAGATACAGCGCATAGTCATCCATTGACATGCATAAAACTAATACTTTCATAGCATAAAAAGGGGCTGCCAAGGAGGGCTGTACATACGTATACCTTTGAACACTTAGCTTTTTCTTTCGTTAAACGTCTTTCTTGTCTTTTCGTAAGGCATCGTAAGGAAAATTATTTCATTTTCGTTTCTTTATATTTTAGAAAACTCTAGAAGAGTATGAACGTAACACTTACCTCGGCTCGATGCTACTTGCATATCATGCAGTCCATTCATGTGCATATCAGATGGCAACCTACATGCATACACATAACCTTAACATCATTCTCTATCTAACGCATAAGCAACTTAAACTAGAAATAGAGCTACACATCACTTGGAACACTCTCCTTCTATCCAGTGCTCTTACGTGCCCTTTACTACGCTAACATTTTTGGGGACCACTTACGGTCACCACCTCTTCCAAACTCGACATTGTTGCCTCAAGTGGTTATCTCTAATGTGAACCCGTGATTCACCTTAGGATTAAGACGCTAAGGCATTCGTCTTACTCTTCTTATTGATCACATTCCGACACATGATTCCTACCGACAGAATTACGTATCCCAATCCTAGATAATACACCCATTACTACCTCCATGCACCTTAGCTCACACTAAATCCTCATTCCCATCCATACAAGCTACACAACTCTAAACCAACTCTGAGGCTTAAGCACCGTGTAACTGTGCCAAGGACAGATTACCCATTACATATGGTGAATCCGTCCAGCACATATGTCTAACTATATTACAGATGTACCTTACCCCTTTATCACCTGAGACCAACATATAACATGTTGATCACCTGCTTGTAAAGACAAGGGCCATACTCCGATACCAACCTTCTCTTAACCCGGCTAGCATGACTTTTCATACTTCACGTCCCTTTCGACAGTTCATCCCAACACTTAACATGACAAGACTTCATTCACAACCATGTCTTATGTCACGTCATATAGCTCGAGACTACACCCAAGCTACACCATGACCTTGTCACGTCACCTGACATCCCTCTACCACATTTCTATGCCAACTCCAAACTCATCATGAGTACTGTCCCTCGAGTACTCTTGTCACATCGTGACATCTCGTCACGTTCTTGCTACACCATTTCTACACTAACTCCTCACCCATCATGAGCACGATTACCAGTGGTCGTGTCACTTTGTGCCATTCCCCAATCATGCTTCTGCTATGCACTCTTACACTTGTTCTGCCACTTCACGCATACTCCTAACCATAAGTCCATCACGGTGACACTTGTCACCTCAAACCACAGACTACGCCATAACTACTTCGGGACATTGTTCCACAGTTCCCGACACTACTCATCACGATCCATGCCCATCAATCACACAACCATCATTATCTCTGTGACACGCCACACGGAGTGTCGCTGCCTCGTGGAGTACACTCCACGTATACTCCCTTTTCACACGCTATGACTCATCACTATTATGGCATACACGCCACATGGTGCATCATTCCACCACATGGAGTACAACTCCTCATGTACTCCCTTCACACACTCTATGCCACATCGCGACTATGGCATACCCGCCATATGGTGCAGCACCTCCCTTCACACACTTTATGCCACATCACCACTATGGCATACCCGTCATATGGTGCATCACTCCACCACATGGAGTACACTCCACGTGTACTCCCTTCACACACTCTACGCCACATCACCACTATGGCATACCTGCCATATGGTGCATCACTCCACCATATGGAGTACACTTCACGTGTACTCCCTTCACACAAGCCACGCCACATAGAGTACACTCCACGTGTACTCTTTCCATTCTACAATATGCTAGGAGGGTATATTTTACATATACTCTCTTATCCCACACTGCGCCACACACAGAGTACACTCAGCGTGTACTATTCCCATTCCACATGCCACGTCATCAATAGAACATATACTCCACAACCACACTACACAGCACAGTCCACAACACTTCACAGCACACTTCCCAACTACGCCCAACACTTCACAGCGTACTAAATAGACATGCCCAACACTTCACTACACAGCACATCACAACACAGCGAACTCCACAAATACTAACAGCACAGTCCACAACCTAATCAACTAATCAACGTCTAACATAAATAACAAAGGATAGAGGGTTATACCATCAACGGGATAAGCCGTGCGTTGCTCGCTGATCGTCACAGCCGATGATGCCGGAAGGGTTGTACGTGGCGGCTAACCCACGGAAGGTGACTGTTTCAGCATTTGGATAGCTAACTATGGTCTTAGAAGGGCTCGTGGTGGCCTTGTGATGGTGGCAAGGAGCGTAACATGGCTGATCTAGTAGTGTACAGTGGCGATCAGCCACACGCAGTGGTTGTCCATCATGTGCACTGGCTACCCACCACATAAAGTGGTAGTTTGGACCTGGGTTCGGCTAAGGGAGGTTGCTGGTGGAGCTGTGGAGGCTAGGTGGTGGTGGCACGGCGGTTCACAGTGGTGGAGAGAGGAATGGCCGTGTGAGAGGGGGAGATGCCATGAGAGAGAGTGAGGGAGAGTGTGCATGCGTGGGTGGTAGATCGGGGCAATGGGTGGTCGGGATTTGTCGGTGGTGGCTAGAGGAGGCTCATGACTGTGGCTGGACACCATGGGTGGCGGCGCACGGCGGTGAAAAGGGGAGAACCCGTGCTTGAAGGAGGGAGATAGCCCGTGCGGTGGAGGGAGGCTATGGGCCTTAGGACACGTGGAGGAGGAAGGGGGATGGGGAAGCGCATGGAGGCGCTTGGTGGCCGCGCACGGCGGTGCAAAGAGGGGAAATGGGTAAAAAATCCATTTTGGCTACTTACCGCTAAAAGAGAGGGAGGGCTGCACAGTGGAGGCTAGCTTCGGTGGAGGGTGATGGCTGGTGGGAGGAGGAGCTACCGTGGAGGTGGTGGCGCCAGAGGACGGCGCACGTCGGCGGAGCAACATGAAGCCGATTCTGGCTATGCACTGCCGAGAGAGAGGAAGAGAGAGCGTGAGAGAGAAGGGCTGGCATGGGAGAACTCATCGAAGGGAGGAGGTGCCGGTGGTGGCGGAGGTGGGCTCACCAGCGCATGGCGGCGCCGGGCTGGGCAGTGAAGGAATTCAGGCACGAGGGGTGTTGTGCAGTGCAATCCGCGAGGGAGAGGGAGGAGAGAGAGAGAGAGAGCAAGCGGAAAAGTGAGGGAGGAGGAAGAGGGGTCTGGGTATTTAACCCAGTCTCTTTGTCTTGGGATCCTCAGAACGATCTAACGGTGGAGAATTAAAATACTGATTTGAAATTTGTAAACATTAACTTAATTAAAAGCACTTAGAGGAATTAAGGTAGAATATTATTTAAACTAAACTTTAGTTTATAAAATAATATTCCTTCATCATTAATAAATGATGAAGTCTTATTTAATATTTTTAAAGAATAAAACATTTAATTTAATTAGTGTTTTAAACATAATTTAAATCTCATGATATTTTAAATAATTGAAATCATTTTAATAATAATATTAAAATGATTTTCGACAATTATAATATTTTGGAGCTCTTCAAGAATATTATAATTGTCGTATTTAAAATCAAACTTAGTTCAATAACACTGGAAATACACCTTATAAATATTTCCAATATATTTAAAACATTGGGCATGCCTTAGAAATCACCTAATATCTTGAGAGACACGCCATCGTAGTTTGACACACATGACGAGGCTTGCAATTGTTAGAGAGAAGGGGCGGAAGGTTACATAATTTTCGTCCTCGGAACTTGCTTACGTCAGAAAGAACGTACGTCAGAAGGAGCGGGGTGTTACATCTTCTAATGGTAAACCATTTTCTGTTTTGATCACTTGCATGTTTTCATCATATTTATATGCAGTTAATATTTGTGTCCTTTGTTCATGTGAAAGATAGTGATCCCACCAGCCTTTTAATTAGCCAGTAAACCCTGTAATAATAATATGTGCTACTTGCTGATCAGTTTTTCTATTACTTTTATAAACGTTAGCAACCATAATCATTTCTTGAAAATAGTTTAATATTTCATACACAGATAATCCATTTATATTCCATTCATATAATACATCTAGTGCGAAAGTAGATCTTACTATATGTTCACTTTTTTCAAATTGCATATTCGGTGGAGTAAGTCTCGAAGACCAATTACGAGTAACAGAAACATGATATTTAGAATCTCTAGCTAAAAAACTATTAACATGATCTCCTTTAATCTTATTTATTTGTAATTCTAAATTTTTAAATTAGTTTTGAATATTACTAATTTCAGAATCAGATAATACATCTGAGTCTGTCTTGCTTAATACATTAATATGAGGTTGTTTTGAGGTAGATGCAGTATTATTAATTGTTAATTTTTCTAATTTATTAGAGATTTGTTCCAATAAGTCATTTTTATTTTTAGAAAAAATAGTTTTTCAATGAGATGAGATTTCATGGGGAACAAATACATGGGTTTCTTTTACTTCTTTAATAGGATGATTAATAGGAGACATTTGGGTTTCAATTGTTTCTAATTGTTTACTCACGATTTTTAGATATAAATTGGTGTAATTGTTTTGTTGGATTATATTATCAATATTTTTATCAGTGTTTTTACCTTCTATTGTATTAATGTATTTTTTAATCGGTAAAGCCAATATTTGAGTATTTATCTGATTGAATTTGAAGGCTTCAAAATGGGGTATTCTTCATAAACAATTTGTTATTATGTTCTTTAATCCATTGGTTAGTAGTCCTGTTTATGATCGACAATTGATTTGATTTATATATCTCAAACCATTTTAAGAAATGTATATTAATCTGTATTTTTTCTAAATACTTATAATATTTTTCTTGAATATAATCTCTTTCTATTTCTGTAAAAGTTGAGAAAAATACTAATCTTTTCTGACTATTTTCTTCTTTCATATAATCTTGTTTTAGATATTCTTTGTTAATCGTAAATTCTTCTTTATTCAGAGTATATTTGGACATCATCTCCAACTACTTGTGAATATGTTGGAGAATAAGGTTTCTTTTCAAAATTATGAGAGGTGGATGCCATATCTGGATGTTTAATAGTATAAACCGTTGTACCAATAATATTTTCGAGAATAATTTCCCGAATCTATGTGTCTAGACTCTGAGATCTATTGTCAAAATTTTGAGATCTATTCCGATATATTAATGTAAGAACAGATCTGGGTGTTTGATAACTAGAAGGTGTTGGAGAAGAATAATGTGATAGAGATCTTCTAAAAGGTTGAAAATCTATTTGGACTATTCCGTCCATTTTTTTATCTATATATTCAAGATCATCTTTAGAATTATTTTCTACCTTAGGTAATGGAGTAATGTTCTCTAACTGTCGTTCATTAGGGAGAGTACTTTGATTCCAATTGATTTATTTAGGAATTTGTATACTAGAGTTTTGCGTACTAAATTGTAATAATAATGTATATCATTTTGGACTGGTAATAAGAGCTTGTGGTTCTAATATTTTTTTCATAAGTTTATAATGGATCCTATATATTACTGTTAAAGGAAGAGATCCTTTCATCATTTGATAACCGTTTGTTTTAATATTTAATATTAAAGCATGTAAGATATTAGCATCGAATAATGAATGAGAATAATTGGGATAACAATTAAAATAAACTGGACATTGGAAGTTTGATTCTACGATTCCAGGTAATGAATCATGAAAATTATAGTGTCTTTCATTCCTTAAACAGAGTAATACTGAGATATTTAATCCACTTCTGGTGAGTGGTTTTATAGCTATTTGTATTAGTCCAATATGTATGAAATAGAATTTCTATTCTTTGTTATATTTAATAGCTTCTTTTATTAATAATTGTAACAATTCATAATCATTTTTAAACTAATAGTTTTTTCTACTGTTTTAATAGTATAATTTGTAAGAAATGATAATTTAGAAGAAAAAGTAGAATCCTTGTATATTTGATTTTTTGGAACATTAGGAACTGTTGAATCCTATAGATTTCTTTCTATATCTATTATACTGTGATCGTCTTGGATGGTGTTATCAGGTTTTATGGGGATAGTAATAGTGGATTCATTAGGTTTGAATAAAGAATTCATTGACATAGGTTTTTAAATAAAGATTTCTTATATCCAAAGAGAAATAAGTAAATTAAAACTTGAGGGAATACCACTGGGGCAACCCTTAAAGCCTTCCAATATGAATGGGCTGACCAATGGCTTTTTATGGCTTACCAACACAATCTTCCCAATATAGTTCATTCTCTTTTCTCTGGGTTGTCTTTGTAAAAATCTGTATCAGAAATTTCTTACTCTTTTTTTTTCATTAATAAAGCAAGGATACTCAAATGGTTAATTACACTTTTAATTTTGTTCTTAAGAAGTCGCAATGAGTTTCGCATTCCTCTATTGCCGCTTGTCTACTTTGATATATGTGATATTTTTTTATTATTAATGTATAGTCTTGTCTCATCAATTGTTGTTTTCTCTTAACGTTCGAACGTTAATTGTTATTTTTGAACGTTAAACACATACGTATGAACGTTTAGATAAAACATTCGAACATATATTATATCATGTTCAAATGTTAATGTAGAGCAGTTTAAAATTAATACAAAAGATGCATCAATAGTACTAATAATTTTTTTCCTTTTCTATTTTCAGGAAATCACTCATCCTTTGGATACCAAGAAACAGGGAGGGAAGGAGCCACCAAGGACATTGCTTGGATTGGGGCTCGTACTGTTACAGTGGAGCAAGAAGTCCTGATCAATGAGTTCGACGAGCTCAGATGGAAGTAAACGAACCTCAGAGATGTATTCATTAATAGAGGCTGAAGAAATATCTGCACATTGAGAGGGAAGGTATACTCCTCAATGGTTCGGGAGTTCTATATGGGGATCTACTCCAAGTCTCAGGATGCATCCTCTCACACAGTGACTGTACAGGGTGTTTCGTTTGAGATTTCATCGGATGTCATCGCCGAGTTCCTCAGAATTCGTCAAGTAGTTGAGACATCGACTACAGCTGACTTTCAGATTGGCGACACAGCCGTGGTTCGTACATCTACATCTGCACACAACACACTAGATGTAGATGTAGGCACTTCTGCATCATACTGGCCTAGTTGAGCCAGTAGATAATCATAGTCGGTGATAATATCACTGTTACCATCGCTATTGTAACACCCCGTATTTTAGTGTATTTCTATTGAAGGATTATATTTATTAATTGGAAAATTTATTCTCTTGTTTTAAATTTGTTGGATATTTAGTTGGTTTATTTTTATGATTTTAATTTTGTGAAAATTATTTTGATGTGCTTTCTTAATATTAATTATTATTATGCATTTAAATTTCTCTTTATTTTAAATTAGTTTATTGTTGGATTTAATTATTTTATTTTCATTTTATCATTATGTTTAAATTATTTTAATTGACTTGCTGTTTTAAAACCCTTTTCGTGGGATCATTTTTGGTGACCCAAGATGTGAGGATTGGACCTCATTTCTTTCCCTCCACTTTTCTTTTTCCTCTTTTTTCTTTTCTTCTTTCTTTTTTTCTCTCCATTTTCTTTTTCTTCTGCCTCTCTCCCGTGCGAAGCGCTGCCTCCCTCACTCCCCGCGTCCGCGTCTCCTTCTCCCAGCCCACTGACGCCGCACCGTTGTGGCTGGCACCGCCCAGCCCTTCAGTTCCCCTCCCTCCAACGACCACCCCCTCTAGTTTCAGCCTCCCTCACACTGCTGTTAGCCTCCACGAGCTGCTCAAAGCCGCGACACCATTTGAGTTCCAACGCCACCATCGCACAACCTCTGGCCACCATTTCTTCACTACTTCATCATCGACCTCCTAACAACCTAACCCACCCATCCCCAACTTCGATCCGTCACCAGTGAAGTACATCCAACTCCATTTCCGTTTTGGGCATTTTTGGCCTAAAACCTCCTCCTACGCCGCCACCCACGGCAAACCACCACCACCACTAGCTTCACCGACCTCTCTAAGCCCTACCCTATCAATTTCGGGTCTTGGTTTGTCCCCATTCAAAGGTGGGTTTTTGAGACCCACGGCCACAGTGTATTTTACACTGTTTCGTTGCTATGTCACCACCTTTTGCACCTCCGTGATCCTTCAGAAATTATTATATAGCACTTTAAGTATTTTTTCAAAGAACTATCATGATTTAAATATATTTTTGCACTAACCCATATTGTTGTGATCTGGTTGGTTATATGCCATATTGAGTCCGAGAAGTTCGGGATTTGGATGGATTGTGGACGGAGTTGTTGTGTGTTTGGTTTGCATTGTTGGTTGTTGTTATGGCATGGTTCATGTACATGGCATATTGCACGCATGATCATGTTTGTAAAAGAACTAGGTTTTCGTGTAAATGCATTCATGTTTATGTGTTTCTTGAAAACTGAGTTTTCATGTGTGAAAGTATATGTGGGTGCGTGCATATCACGACCCCAATCCGAGATGGGGCATTATCTCGGTGGAACTCCTCTAGTCACTTGGGAGCGGAATATACTAAGTGACGTCCCTGGGTTGTCGCTGGGCGACAACAGGATTGGACGAGATGGTCTCGTGCCAACTCCGTGGCCCCTCTGCTGGCGGGGGCTAAAGGATGCTTGGCCACGAATATGCTGGGCGCGGAACTGGGCATCACTCGTTGCGTAGTTGATGCTTGGCCACGAACTCGTTGCGCGCGGAACTGGGCATCGCTACATAGCCAGGACGTGCGGATGGTCCCTAGGGGAGATCATGGTGCATATGGTTAATGGATTAATGGGCTATTTTCTGGGAAAATAGCGTTTGTTGAATAAAATGATTTTATGTGATTCATTTTCTAGGAAAATGAAAAATTATTATTTTTGGGCCAAAATGGGATTTTGGCGTATGTTGAAAAATATCCATTTTCAAGGAAAATGATATTTTTGGATCTGACGCATATTTCATCATATGCATGCATGTTAGTTGCACTAATATGTTTTTATCTCGTGGTTATTTGGTTTATACTTACCTGCAGTACCGTTCTATGGTAACGCAGATTTTGATGCGAGGAGGATGAGGGGGAGCCTGAGGATTCGGCTCCACCCAATGAGTGATTGGGATCACTCGTTTTTGGTTTGAGACTTGTATTATTTTTTATCTGGGATGACTGTATAACTCTTTTAATCTTTTTATTTATGTATTTGTATTTAAAAATTCTGGTACTTAGTTGACTTGTTAAATTTATCCGATGCGTTGTTTATTATACACTGTTGCATGTACACACACTTGGCACTATCGTTGGGATGCGTGACCGTGTTGTCATCATCCTGACGTCACGATTTTCGTATTTTTTTATGTGGGAGTCGGGGAGTCACAGGTGGTATCAGAGCAGTTCGGCTCTAGGTAAACCCACATGTCCCTTAAGTGAAGTACTAGAAATTTTTATTTTTAAAGTTGTAAGTTAAATTATTTAATTTAAAGTATGTTGTTTTTATTGGTTTTATTTATTTTATTGTATACTGCTTTCTTTGTTTATTTATTTTATTGTATGTTATTTTATTTGTTTCATTTTGTGGTAAGTTGTTTTATTTGTTTTAATTATTTTATTGTGTACTACTTCATTTGTTTTATTTATTTTGTCATATGTTATTTATTTATGAAATTTTATTTTATTTTATTTTGTTTTGTTTTGTTTTGTTCGGAGTTGAAAGGCGAGTTAAGGGTTTTGCTATGATAGGAAGGTGGTACGACTGTGAATGCCATTGTTAGGCTTGAATATTGAGTGTAGTAGGCTTGAACTTTTATCGACTTGGTTTGCTTTTGTAATTTTGAGGCATGATGGGAATGATTTGGTTGGGTGATCTCTTTGGGGAGTAGGATAATTGAAGTTTTAGATTTCGTGGAGATATGGCCGGAAGCTTTAGAATAAGAGGTTGTAAGTTCAAGAACTTCAAGGTTAGATTTATGATAACTTCATCTAAGGTTTGAGGTCCTATAGTTTGTAGGAAATAAGTTTATTGGATTTAAGGTGGTAGGTTCAACAAGCATTTGAAGGATTACTTAGATTAGAAGTCTTTGATCTTGCTGACTTCGATAAGCAGTTTGTTAAGATTTGGAGCTTTCGAATTTACAAGCTTTATAAGGTGAATGTTTTAGATTTAGGGTTATTGATCTTGAGGATTTCGGGAAATGATTCTTATCTGGTTTATGGTTTTAGAATTGCAGAGTTAAAGGGTTGAATTATAATAGGATTTGAGTTCTTAGTTTTGTAGACTTGGTATGCTAGCTTGGTCTATTCTAGCGATTGATTAGTCGGTAACCATTAAAATGGGATTGATCAGAGTTGAGTTACTAATATGAGAATTTTTTAGGAGAGAACTTCTTTGGAGATGGAATGTAATGATCTAGTTTGTGTATTTTATGAGGATTGAAGACATTGATCTAGTTCAGAAAATGATTGTTTTTAGCTCGAGATTAGTGACAGGTTGAAGATTTAATCCATATCAATTTTAAGGATAATAGATAGTGCGGATTTAGGAAATGATCCTTGTTGATTTCGAGGATATAGGTCTAGATGATGGAAATGGTAACGATGGATCACTTGCATGTTTGGAGACTTTTTGGTTTTGACTAAGGGTGCATAAGATCGATGCATAGTAGTGGTGAGTGTGTATGCATTTCGAAGATTACAGGTGTCCTTGTCTCATTTTTTGCTTGGAAAAAGTGTCTTGGATAGGTGTTGAAGATTAATAAATACAATAGTATTAAATTCAAGAGATTTTGGCTTGGATTTTTTTTATAAGTCTATCGGAGTGTGCAGTCGAAGTGGGTTGTGTGGCGCCCCCAATCCCCTTATAAAAATACACAGGGATCGAGACGCCAGGATGGTGACAACACGGTCACACATCCCAACGAAGTGCCAGTGTGTGTAAATGCAACAGTGTTCAAATAAAATAACGCAGCGGATAGTCAACTAAGTACCAGAATTTAATTACAATCAAACACCAGTAAAGATTTAAATAGCAGTTATACAGTCATCCATAAAATAATTTACAATAGTTTAAAAGCTACAAACGAGTGATCCCAGATCACTCCTCAGGCGGAGCCGTCTCCTCAGGCTCACCCTCCTCCTCCTCATCAGCATCAAAATCTGCGACACCACAACATGGTCTCGCAGGTAAGTATAACCCAAACAACGACGTAATACAAAATGCATTAAATGCAACTAACATGCATGCACATGAAAACATGCATTTTTCCACAAAACATCATTTTTCCGAAAATGATAAATTTTCCAACACACACCAAAATCTCATTTTGGTCCAGATTATCCGTAAAACATTTTCCCAGAAAGTGATTTACCCAAAAATCGACTCGCACTATTTTCCCAGAAAATAGTGCATTAATACCAAATGCACCATGCATTATTTCCATATGCACCATGGTCTCCCCTATGGACCATCCGCACGTCCTGGCTTCGCAGCGGTGCTCAGTTCCGCGCCCAGCGCGTACGTGGCCAAGCACTCACACTACGCAACGAGCGATGCCCAGTTCCGCGCCCAGCGCGTACGTGGCCAGACATCCTCTAGTCCCCGCCAGCAGAAGGACCACGGAGTCGGCACGAGACCATCTCGTCCGATTCCATTGTCGCCCGGCGACAATCCAGGGGACGTTACTCAGTATATTCCGCTCCCGAGTAACCAGAGGAGCTCCACCGAGTTAATGCCCCATCTCGGCTTGGGGTCGTGATACACACGCACCAAAAATATTAACACATAAAATCATAGCTTTTCAAAGCACATGAACATGAATGCAATACACGAAAACCCAGTTTTCTTTTACAAACATGATCATGCATGAAATGATGAAATGCACATGTACCAACACAACATCCAAACCAACAAATACCAATCCAATCAAATCCAACCAAACAACTCCAATCACAAATCCATCCGACCCCCGAACTCCTCGGACTCAGTCCGGCATGCCAAAAAATACAGTGAAATGGGTTAGTGCAAAAATACATTTAAATTACGAAAATTCTTTGGAGAAATACTTACAGTGCAATATAATAATTTTTCGAGGATCGCGAAGTTGAAAAAAGCGACGTTTGAGCAACACCACAGTGTAAAATACACTGTGGCCGTGGGTCACAATTACCAACTTTCCAACGAGGACAAACGAAGATCCAAGATTGATAGGGTAGGGCCTAGGGAGGTCGGTGAAGCTAGTGGTGGTGGTGGTTTGCCGTGGGTGGCGGCGCAAGGGGCGGTTTTAGGCCAAAAAAGTGCAAATCGGAGATGGACTTGGTGGGGCTTCACCGGTGACGGATCGGAGCTGGGGTTGGGTCCAATGGGTTGCCAAGAGGCCGGGGATGAAGTGGTAGGAAGATGGTGGCCGGAGGTGGCGCGACGGCGGCGCAATGGAGGAAAATGTGCCGCGGCGTCGTGGGTTTCGTGGGCTTCGTGGAGGCTAACGGCGGCACGAACGGCGGTGATACTGGTGGGGTAGGACGGCCGGCGGCTGGGGAGTCAAATGGGCTGGGCGGTGACGACCACCGCCGGCGGACGGCGGCGCTGGGAGTGGACGAGGGAAACGGGCGGAGGAGAGGAGAGAGAGAGATCGCGCGGGAGAGAATAAATCCGAAGGAAAAATAAGAAGAAAAAGAAAAAAAAGAGGAAAAGAAAAGGAGAGGAAAGAAAAAGAGGAAAAAAGAAATGAGGTCCAATCCTCATAACTTGGGTCACAAAAATGATCCAACGGAAACGATTTTAAAACCACAAGTTAAATAAAATAATTTAAACGTAATGGTAAAGTCAAATTGAAATAATTAAATCCCACGGTAATTAATTTAAATATTAAAAGCAATTTAAATGCATAATAATAAATAAATATTTGGAAAGCACATAAAAATAATTTTCACCAAATAAAAATCATAGAAATAAACTCACTAAAATCCAACCAATTTTAAAATAAGAGAAATTATTTTAATTACATAAAAATAATTCCTTCAGTAAAAATACACTAAAATACGGGGTGTTACAGGTTGCTCAATGGAATGATGGTTGGCAATAATTATTATGATTATCTATAGAAATTAATTGTGACTTGACGTTACCTAGGAATTTAAATTTTGAGGTTGTACTTTCCTTTGGAGATTGAGCGTCCATTTGGTTGAATTATGGACATTGTTATTTAACTTGAAGAGAGATTGATGGGTCGTCATGTATGGTGTATGATAAGATCTTGGAAGTTGAAGCTTAGGCATTAGCGATGGATAATATGATCAAGTATGTGAGTTAATCAAGCATTAGGATCCTTGGGTGATTTGCATTGGCTTTTGGTAGATTGATGATTTGAGCAGTATGGCTTGCCTTGAGGTTTAATAGTGATGTGCTATTGAAGGAACTAGTCGTACTAATACTAGCTTATAGGAATAGAAGTAGGTGGGCAAGTTACCAAGAAGGTTTTGATAATGTTTTGGTGAAGTTAATGATGGTTCGTAATGAGTTTAGTCACCGCTAGATTAGATGTTATTCTGAATGTAGGTGATAAGCTTTTGGGTTTAGGTTGTCGGGTAGAAGTTTATAGGCCCCCTTATTGGTTGGTCAGGTTGGAATCGAGCCTTTTAGGGTATGTTCCTTATCGTAGATGAGATGGATGTATTTTGGGGTGATGTTACTTGTTTGCAATTTGGGATGTTAAGGTTGATTGATATTGGTTTTCTATCTTTAATAGTGGATGTATTTTGTGGAATAGTGATTTTGATCAAGGCAGTGGGAGTTAATTGAGGAATATGAGTGATAACTCGTGGTTTTGGGAAAGAGATTATTTTCTACCAAAGTGTAGTAAGAGTTTTCTGGTTATTAGGTATGGAGCCACCTTGTGTTTGATGGTTTTTTTTTTATGAGGACAATTTTATGCATGTGGCGAATTATCAGAGTGTGTAGCAGAAGCGTGATATTTGTGGTTATGGTTAGGAGTTCAGATTTTGTGCTGATCTTGAGGAATTAGTAGTGACTTGAATTTTTGAGACGATACTTGTAGTTGGAGATTAATCATTTGGTTGTGCAAAATTTGTTATTGATGGTTAACTTTGGAAGTGGTCATTAGGTTACCAAAGGTAGAATTCAATGGAGGTTTAGAAATTGTAGCATAGGAGTTGATTGAGGTTAGCATGGATTATTGTATGGAGCTATTAATCATTGAAATTTATTGGATGTTGTATTAAGGTTCTTGAGGAAAGGAGATTTTGGATAATATAGCCACCATAGGAATATTGGGTGTGATTGTGCCACTGGGGGACTAATGCGAGTATGATAGATATCGTCATGTTTATTGAAAAATGTGTCACATGCCGTAAAATTAAGATGGTGCACCAAAGACCTGTTGATAAACTTCAACCTCTCCCTATTCCTGAGTGGAAGTGAGATGACATTTCTCTAGATTTTGTATTGGGTTTGCCGAGGACCACTAGTGGAAAGAACTCAGTTTGGGTGACTGTTGATCGGTTGACCAAGAGTGCCCATTTCTTGCCTATTAATAATACCGACTCTTTGGGTAAGTTGACTCGGTCGTACGTCAAAAAGATAGTGCGTTTGCATGGGGTACCCAAGAGTATTTTATCAGATAGTGACCCGCGGTTTACGTCCCATTTTTGGAAGAGTTTGCAAGCAGCTTTAGGCACTAAATTGAAGTTTAGTATTGCATATCACCCTCAAACTGAAAGTCAATCAGAGCGCACTATTCAGGCTCATGAGGTCATGTTGCGAGCTTGTGTCATGGAATCTCAGGGGAGTTGGGAGAATCACTTGCCGCTAATTGAGTTTGCTTACAATAACAGTTCTCATTCCTTCATTCAGATGGCCCCGTATGAAGCTTTGTATGGAAGGAAGTATAGATCACCTTTGTGTTGGATGAAGTTGGCGAGAGTAAATTAATTGAGCATAAGATAATTCAATAAACGAAAGATCAAGTTCGGTTTATAAGGACTAAAATGGCTGAAGCTCAAAGTCGTCTGAAGAGTTATGCAGATACAAGGAGAAGAGACTTATCTTTTGAGATAGGTAATTGGGTTTACCTCAAAGTCTCTCCTATGAAAGGCATTAAGCGCTTTGGTAAGAAGGGAAAACTTAGTCCGAGGTATGTTGACCATTTTCAGATTGTAGAGAAGGTTGGGCTTGTTACTTATGAAGTTGCCTCAACGCAGATTGTGGATTAGAAAAAGCAAAGGTTAAGGTCCAAGACAATACCTTTGGTGAAAGTGTCATGGGGCGATCCGTTGGCACAAGAATTTTCTTGGGAGAGAGAAGCCGACATGAGGGAGCAATATCTATATTTGTTTGATTGACTCTGGCAGTATGTTCTTAAGTCTGCTCTTAGTCGAATTTTATTCCTGTCTTAGCTTTAATGTTTGACCTTGGCAATTTAGAAGACGAAATTTTATTTAAGGGGGGAGGATGTAACACCCTGTATTTTAGTGTATTTCTGTTGAAGGATTATTTTTATTAATTGAAAAATTTATTCTCTTGTTTTAAAGTTGTTGGATATATAGTTGGTTTATTTTTATGATTTTAATTTTGTGAAAATTATTTTGATGTGCTTTCTTAATATTAATTATTGTTATGCATTTAAATTTCTCTTTATTTTAAATTAGTTTATTGTTGAATTTAATTATTTTATTTTTATTTTATCATTACGTTTAAATTATTTTAATTGACTTGTTGTTTTAAAATCTTTTCGTGGGATCATTTTTGGTGACCCAAGATGTGAGGATTGGATCTCATTTCTTTCCCACCACTTTTCTTTTTCCTCTTTTTTCTTTCCTTCTTTCTTTTTTTTTCTCTCCATTTTCTTTTTCTTCTACCTCTCTCCCGCGCGAAGCGCTGCCTCCCTCTCTCCTCGCATTAGCGTCGCCTTCTCCCAGCCCACCGCCGCCGTGGCTGGCACCGCCCAGCCCTTCATCTCCCCCTCCCTCCGGCGACCACCCCCCTCCAGTTTCAGCCTCCTTCCGCCGCCGTTAGCCTCCACGAGCTCCTCAAAGCCGCGGCACCATTTGAGTTTCAGCGCCGCTGTCACGCCACCTCCGGCCACCATGTGGCGCTCACGACCCCCATGTAAGGAGACACAGGAATCGAGACGCCGGGATGATGACAACAGGGTTACACATCCCAACGTTAGTGCGAAGTGTGTGTACATGCAACAGTGTACAAAAACAACACAGCGGTTAATTAATACAACTAAGTACCAGAATTGTTAATACAATTTAAACAATCAGTAAAAAGGTTTAAAAATTATACAATCATCCGAAATAAATATTTTACAAGTCTCAAATCAAAACGAGTGATCCCAGATCGCTCCTCGGGCGAAGCCGAATCTTCAGGCTCACCCTCATCCTCATCTGCATCGAAATCTGCGTTACCATAGAACGGTACCGCAGGTAAGTATAAACCAAATAACTACGAGATAAAAATACATTAATGCGACCAACATGCATGCATATGATGAAATATGCATTAAATCCAAAAATACTTTTTTTTCCCGTAAATAGATATTTTCAACACACGCCAAAATCTCATTTGTCCCAAAAAGAATACTCCGTCATTTTCCTAGAAAATGACCCAAATCAATAAAATCTTATTTTTCCAGAAAATGAATCACATAAAATCCTTTTAATCAACACACGCTATTTTTCTAGAAAACAGCCCATTATTCCATTAACCAATGCACCGTGATCTCCCCTAGGGATCATCCGCACTCCTCCGCCACTTATGTAAACTCCCCTGCGTCGTATCTGGTAGGTGCTTTCATTTCCCGACTAGTTTTTTTCTTGTATGGTTTTGAGCTTTCACGATACCTGTTTTACTAGGAATCTCCCTAGCCCAAGCTGTGAATATTTCTTCAACCTTTTCTTACAAAAAAATTGGCCTTGCTCCGCCGATAAATTTATTTAATTAAAAAAATTAGTTTAAAAGCAAATGCTCTTCTTTTCAATGAATTATCAAGGATAATCAAACTAGTATCCTATTGATATATATCCAGTTCGTACGGAAAGCTGATGGCAAAGTTTCAGTGCATTTTGATTTCGATACCCAATTTATTTTATTCTTGGAGATGCAACGTTTATTTAGCGTTTTATCAAGCATATTTGGTTCATTTATACCTTTATTTTTCGTGTTATTTCTGTCCATTCCGTCATATATGCCCTCTCTTGCCCAAGTTTTATGCCCATTTCTTCGACTTCGTATGTGATCTGATCTATGCTCATTTAGCGCAAAAGATGATCGTGGCTGAAGCTGCAATGTAGAGACCTACCTCAAACAATTTGCTTAAAATCTGTTGTTTTCATTTAGTTTGGTTTTCTTGAATTTGACATGTGTTTTTTTATTTTCTGTCACCAAGCAACCATTAGTTTGGTTGTTTGTGGTCTTTCTTTTTCTAGGTTTTAAATAATTTGGTTGATCTGAAACTATTTAATCTTCCATTGTCAACATCTGTAATGTTCATTAGGTCGATCATTTCACAAGTTCAATATGTTATATTTGTGTGCATGGGTTATATTTCAGTAAATTGATATAGTATGTGATTTGCTTTACAAATTCAAATGGATATATATAATGTGCAAAAATCTCCATCAATGTATTTACTATTGTCCTTAATAACAAAAACTGAAGGTAAATATGCTGCCGTGATATACCATTCTCCTTTATCACCAAGTCGGAGATAGCGAGTGGTGGGTTCAGTTCTTGTTGGCATGCAGTAATCTTATTAGGATGCAGAATAAGAGTTTTGAGTTCCTTATTCTAGTTACTAAAATGTATAAATGATGGAGAATTCATCAACCTAGGTATTCATAGATGCAACTTAGGGTGGATGGAACACAACTGGGGGTAGATGGAACACAGCCGGAGCTGTAGTTAGGGATTTTGGTTTTGTTATCATTGGTATGTATCCTTAGAAATGTACTAAAAATGTATAAAGTTGTTCATTTAAGTTTGTAGTTGATTTATTTGGTCATCCAATTTTACTAATTGCAATATCTTAACCTGCAGATTAAGGTACAAGTGTTGGTGAAATTACAAGTATAGCAAGTGTGTGGTTTGGACTTTACATTTGTTTCATGGGTTGTAAAAAATATTTGTGAGTTCATTTTAATAGACATGGGTGTGATTTTATATTAGTATTAGGTTGATAGAAGGGCCTATGTTTGTGAAATCTAACTCCTACAAAGTTATGGATAAAGTTAAATACACAGTGTCAACAGGCGGGAGCGGGTCCAGTTCCAAACTGCCCAGACAACCTACCTCCACATGGACCAATGTCAATGGGTTGAGGCAGAGGTTGGCTTGTCTCCTAGTGATGAAGAGTGGGATTAGCCCCTTGACTACCTGAACAACCTACCTCGACCTCCATTGCAACAAAGAGCAGCTCGGTCTATTTATATTCAACTTCGTGGCCACGGTGCTACTCGGAGAGGCATAGAGGCGGGTTAGCAAAACACTTCCCCCCCCCCCCCCCCCCAAGGAGGAAATTGGAGTCTCCTTGACATAGCTTAGCTCTTTGGGTGGAGTTCCATCCCCCCCAAGCTGACGGCTGCGGATGAAGGCCAACGAACGTTAATGACACTTCTCTCTTCTTTTAGTTACATATCAAAATAAAGCACAACAACACAAAATCGAAGAAATGAAAGACTAGGTGGGGAAAAGCGCATCCCAGAGACAGACGGTAAGAAGAAGGAAACATCGGAGAAGCATAAGCAAAGATGAAAAATTTGGTGCAACAAAGTATAAGGGAATTTCATTTATGATTAGAATTTACAACATGGAGTCTGCAAGCTCACAAAGAACAAGTTACAAAGAAAAAGACAAGTTACAATGTGAAGCGACAAGTTACAACATGAAGACCACGAGCTCACAAAGCACAGTTACAAAAAAAAGTCAAGTTACAACATGAAGCAACAAATTACTGCAACGTACAATATAAGTAAACTAGATACAATAGAAAGTTGTGAAGGCGCAAACAAACCAAAGCAAGATCAAATCATACTCCAGTAGAAGTGGCAAACAGAGATCTCCATCACTACGACATGGCAATAATGCCCGAAGTTACCTCTAAGAAAATCAACAAGGAATGTAATGAGGCAACTAATTGAGTCATACAGTGACAACAACCTCCAAGACGCCGCCAGGAGCCTCCTGCCCGCTAAGATGGGGGGGGGGTGCAAGAAACTCATGGAGGAGGTGAAAACATAAGGGCGAGATGACAATAGGTGGGTAATCTTTGGGCATGAGAAGAAGTGTTGCATGCTAGAGTATGCGAAAATAAAGGCTGAAAGCGAGGTTGAGCTTTGGAAGAGGAGGTTTGTAACCAAAACCTCAAGTGAACAGCAAAGAAGAGCAAGACCAGTTAGAATAGCTGGTCGGGATATAACCAAAAAGAATCAACCATCAACAGGTGGGATTATGCCCGACAAAGCTACCCCTTAGGGCACTTCAACCAAATGACACTTCAACCACAGGAAGCTCCCGCACATGCAGAGCCCTCAGATCGCATCGGAGATTTTGGAGGTTATGGGATTTCATCCTTTCCAAGTCGTCAGTATAACCTAAGTGTCAGGCATCATCGTGAACACCACAGACATACAACATCTCCTTCTGCAGACCCCGGATGGTAGTATCCCTTGCCTCCAAAGCATGCCTTGCCTCGGCTTGGTCAGTCTCCAAATCCTTCCTCCATTTCCTTTTCTCTTCCAGGGTCTTTCTCTTGTCCGTTAGAGACTTGGAAGCCTTCTCAAACTGCTCTATCAACCACTTGTATGACCGGCTGTCGAAGTCTTGAAACATGCACAGCTCCAACTTTTCAGCCCGCAGCTATTGAAGCTTCTGCTAACAGTCATCGATAGACCTTTGTAGCCCCTTCCTCACCTAGGAAACAAGCGCCACCTCGAGACGCAAAAGGCCAACCTCATCCCAGGACTCCAAGCCCTACCACAAAAGTCTGGATCAAAATCAAAGAAGGAAACAAACAAGAGGTTCAGAGAGCTTACAAGTGGTGACCTCATCCACTGTGAGAGCAACTGTTATCCGCCTTGCGGATACGGTCGGCACGGCTCTCCACAGTTGTTGGCCAAAACTCCATCGGGACCTCATCCACAGCCTCCTCTTCCACGCCAAGGACGGAAGGCATCGTAGCTACCTCAGCCAAAGGAATGCCAGCCATCGCCTCCTCGGCCCAAGCAATGGCCCCTACCATTTCATCACCAGCTGAGGCGACCTCGACCTCAGGAGAATGTAATAGAGGGGACTCCGGGATGGAAACTCGCTCAGGGAACCCCCCCGTTCTGGGCTAAAAGCCCACGAGGGAGGATGAAGGAACCCGCTCGGAAGTTGTGCCAGGGGCGAGGGGACTGTTGAAGGCCCCTTCGCAACCAAAGGGCCCAGCGAGGTTGCAGGAACGGCTTTAGCAGTAGAATCGAGGACCAGTAGCTCAAATTGAATCGCACGGCACGAGGAAGGTTCACAACCGTCATCACTTTCTTGGGTGACAACAACTAAGGCCGAATAACGAGCACCTTCGTAGAAGGACCTCTGGGAGGAATGGGAAAGTCATCAGAGTCAGCTCTGACAGGGGAAATCCTTCGGGACAAGTAGCCCACGTCGGAATGCTAGTTGGTCAGGGGAAACTAGATATTGACGAAGGCTATCCTCGGCTAGCGAAGCCTCTGAAAGAACGTCTTCCGGATGGGCATTCACTCAAGCACGAATGATCTCGATACTGAGTATCTTGTTCAGGGGTGGTAGGATGACGACCCTCGTCATCGCACGTCGATTGGCCTGGCCGAGGGGAACTCCCACCCCATGCCAAATAAAATGAAGAACAAGCGACTCCACCCCCTCGCGGTGGTATACTGCGGCTCCAGCCGAACCAACGCCTGGATTGATCTGAAGCCATAAGTGTGACGACATTGCCTCAGAAGATTGTGGTTGAGGAAGAACACATGAGCTATAAGATCTGGGTGCTCAGCCCCAGCCTCCTTAAACATGCAACGCCAAATGACACAACACGATATAAGGATCCTCCATGCACTAGGAGGGAGCTGAGCAGGAGCTAACTTAAAAACAATCCTGCACTTTTCGCACTAGACGACATAAGGGCAGCTTGAGACCACATGAGAACATGGCGGGGTACACCACCACTTTCCAGACGTAACCCTCAAAACCTACTGCCCCTTTGGTAGGAGGTTGCACCTCGAGTTCCACAGTTTGAGGAACCCTATAGGTCTCCCTCAATGACTCCATCTCAACTGGAGTCAACTCTGAATGCCACGAGAAACCAACGAACTCCTCTGAAGCAGTATCACCCTGTCCGTCTGTGGTATGGACACCGTCAAAAGCCCTAGCCAACCTAGAAGGTCTTGAGGATTTCTTGGGGGCCATTAGCAAACAAGAGGATGTGCTTGAAGGAAGAAGAGGAATCGAAGAAAACAACTCAAGGATAAGAGCTTGAAAGAGGAACAGGAATAGGATCCTAGTAGAAGAGAGAATGGACAATGTTAGCCTGTTCCTGAGAAGGAACTGGACCTTATATAGGCAAGCTTGACCGTTGATATCCCGAGGTAGTAGGAACCCATGCACCTCAAGGAGTACCAAAATCCCATGATCGTTGCAATTCCAGTAGAGCGTATCCAGTGATGTGATATGGGAAATAAGTAACCGCCTGACACAAGTAATGATAAAGGGACTGAAGGGACGCCATTTAATGTGGAATGAAACCGTCAAAGTACAGCCATGCAAGTTGAATAGAAACCTTTGCTAGATATTATGTAAAGACGAAAAGGCCACTCAGATATAACTGGGGCAGAAGTGCAACATGTGAGCACCGAGAGATCCGCAACTCCCGTCAAGGAAGGAAAGGTAGAATTCCCCTCGGACTAGTCCGAGAGGAATTGGCGGGGTAATTGTAAGGGGGTTTCCTCCACTTCATAAGCCCACTAGGTTTCAACCAGGCCCCAAACCTACCTATGAAGTAACTCGCCTACAAGGAAAATTAAACAATTATGGCTAATGGGACGAACAAGCTTGACATCGCTTGGCCACACTCCACTCATGGGGAATTGTACAGGGCAGAATAGGAAAGGCGGAGAACCTTTGATCTTCTGAAATGGGAACATTGACGGACCACCAAAGACACGAGCAGAGTAAAGCAAATCGAGAAACCACGCCACATTAATGGCACCACCACCCAAGCTATATGCCACATTAATGTCACCGTCGCAGAGGCACGCAGCATTAAAGGGTTCTAACAAAAGGAACAGTGAAAAGGACAATGATTTCGTGGGGCAGACACGATCTGTCCTCCCCTAGACTCGCGGTATAAATAGCAATTTCCAGGTATGAGAAAAGCTCTCTGATCCCTAGACTCTCTCGTTATTTACAAACTTACAAGATACTTTACTAACTTTGGCATTGGAGACTCCCCAGCCCCAAGGTTGCCCTCTCTTAGTTGTTTTCTACTACACTTTTGTAGGCTCAGTTCTAAATACCTAAGTTGCTGGAACCTGCCTCAAAGATGTACAAAACACGATGTTAACATTATGTTTTTTGAGTTTCAAAAAATTAAACCTTCTAGATTTACGTCTAATAGATTTCATCAGTCTATTTATGTGTTCAAATGAGTGACGATGCAAGCTAATTGGAAATGTTTTGTAGGGAATAAAACATAGACAGATAATAATAATAATAATAATAATAATGTAATTGAAACATATTCAATTACCCAATTAACTTGAATCAAAATGACTTGAAATCGACTGACAAACTTAATTATTTGATAAATTATAAATCAAATTTAATTGATTTATACAAATCTAAATTATCTGATGCGAATTGCCACCCCTAGCCAATGATTAGAAGAGACTGGCATTTTCCATGAGAAAGGTGAAAAAGTTTATGTTTGAAGAAGAAGGAATGTTAAATCCCCATCTTGATCCTCTAAAGAAGTATTAATTATTAGTTGGAAGAAACAGTCTAGTCTACCGCCCTAAACGTACCGCTCAGTTTGACTGCTCGGTGGAATTTGTTTTTTTTTTTCTTTTTACCGAATGATGAAGGAAGTGATTTTAATGTATTGATGTATTCTTTTTATTTTTTAAAAATATTTAAATAAATTAAAAAATGTGAATAGAAAAATGAAAAAAAAGGTTGCTTTTGCAACTAGTAATAACACCTAGCAGTGCTACTCAGGCAGCAGAGTAGCACCTTTCTTAGTTGGAAATTGTTAAATGTGTTGAGACATGTTTTGTTATTGGGTGACAAACGTGCATAGAGATGCAATGATCACTTCCCTTTTAATCCTGATCTAAGGGAATCAACTACATTTCATGCATTGATCATGACTGCTGCAACCAATTCATAATTGCATTTTACATTTTATTCCTTTTGCTTTCCCCATAGGCAATACCTGTTTGGCAATTAGGAAAAAAAAAGAGAACATTGAAAGGAATCAATAGGGTTAAGTTAATTCAGTAGTTGAGGATTTCTCTTTTTTTTTTTTTTTTTTCCCAAAAAGTGGGCAATCACCTGTCCAGTAGTGACGCCCTCTCAAATTTATTAATAAAGAAACCCTCGCTTATGGCGGAGGAAACCCGTGGAAACAAAAACAAGGCCTTTGAGAAAATTCCTCAAAGAACCCAAGCCCGGAAAAGACTCTAAACAAGCCTATGAACATAATGAATAACATAGCAACCGAAAACAAAAACAAAGCCAAGATTAACAACATCTTAAAGAAGGAGGCCCAGATAAATCCAATCGTAACAAACCTCTAAGGACGTGAGGCAATAAAGACTTATTTGTGTAGATCAAAGTAACACCATTGGCAACATCTTTGGCCAACCAATCCGCCACTTTATTTCCTTCCTGTAGAACATGTTGAAAATGACAATTAATAGAATAAGCCAAACAAACAATCTCTTCCCAATAATCCTCCAAGAAATAATCATCATCAAGTCCACCTCAACAGCCACATTAAAAATCTGAAGGGACTTGCACAACCACAAGCCATTAAGTAGTGCAAGGAGTTCCGCTTTATTATTGGAACCAAAACCAATTGGAGAGGCAAACACTTTCACAAGCCATCCTTTATCATTGCGAATGACACCACCAATACCACTAGGACCCGTGTTACCAAGACTACAACCATCCATATTCAATTTAAACCACCCTGATGGAGGTTTATGCCACTGGACTACCTTGCACCGCCTCTCTTTTAAAAGAGTGGGTTTGATTCGTAAAGTCTCTAGGATCATGCCATCAAAATGAGACAAGTTGTAAGAAGTATCAATCGCCTGACTAAGGCAACCAATCCATACAGAAATAGATTTGACAATAGCTTCATGTGATTCCAAGGTGCCATCCATTCACGCTAGACATCTTCTCCTCCAAATGAATTTGTTTAGAAGTTAAGACAAAGTCCGCCACAAAGCAATTTGTGTGTGGGGAAGCCCCAGAGCTGATGCTTAGTTTGGCTTATAGACTGGATTTTCCATGTGTTGGATTTTTCTTGTATTGATAAGTCACGGTTGTAACTTCGGTTCATTAATGAAATGTGTCTATTTCCATAAAAAAAAAAAAAAAAAAAAAAAAAAAAAAAAAAAAAAAAGAACTATAACAACAAGCATAAGGCCAATTATAACACCCACCTGAGAAGAGGACTTAGTGCGTCGGAACCAAGAGGAGACTTGGTGTTTCCAATTGCTACCAAGTGTAAGCCCAAAGAGGATGCAAAAAAATGACAAGATTTTTTAGGGAAATCTCCCTCAAAGTGAACGTGGTTTGTCTTCATAATACCCTGCAGGACAGAACTCACATTTTGAAACAATGGGAATGCCAATACGGCGCAACCTATCATCCACACTCAAAGACCTGTGACAAGCCTTCCATAATTGAATAGACATTTTTAAGGGAAGCCTTTTATGCCAAATCCAAGAATGCCAATCAAACGAGGAACCTCTGACTCTAATACAAAGCCATGCAGATTTAGTGGAAAACATACATGTCTCTGTTTGGGTCCAGACAAGAATATCCTTCCCTAAATTAGGACCACATAAGGAGACTAGAATATCATCAACATTCTCCAAGCCAATCAAGTTCTCTAGTAGATTCACATCCCAGTTATCTAACAAACAACACTCTTTAATCTTCAACAAAGGCTGACCCACAATTGGCAAGTCATTAATCAAGGGGCCATTATCTCGCCATTTGTCATACCAGAAAAACATATCTCCGTCTCTAACTCTCCATTTTGAATTATTGAACACCAAAGGGATGCAATGAGCAATCATTTTCCAAAATCTCGAACCTTTTTCAACGTCAATAAGGAACCAAGGTTTCGAACCCACATATTTAGCCTTAAAAAAATGTGCCCAGAGAGAATTACCATGTAGAAGGTTCCAGGCAAACCTCATGTGCACAACTATCTGAGTGTCCTGGATAAGCCTCAGCCTGAGACCTCCTTCTGGCACAGGCCTACAAATGTGCTTCCAAGCTACCCATTTCTTCTTATCTTTTCCATTTGACTCACCCCAAAAGAATGAACTCATCAGCTAGTGGATCTTATTGATTACTGCTTGAGGGACCTGTAAAACAACAAATAGGTGAAGGGTCATACTCAAAATAACATGACCTAGTCGCATTTTCCAACCACTGAGTTTGTGCCTTACTTTATTCACCATGGCTTCAAAATATAATTGCTTCTGACAACCAAGGATAGTGGGCACTCCAAGATATTAGAACGGGAAATGTCCCTCCACGAACCCAACACTACGGAAAAGTCTTCTCTTATGAGTAGAGGAGATTTTACTCGGGCAATACAAAGAACTTTTGTTTATTAATAGCTTGTCCCGACCATCTTTCATATTGACCCAAAATACTTAGAAGCACCCAAACCGATCTTTGGCTCCCATTAGAAAAAAATAACCACATCATCAGCATACATTAAATGAGAAATAATAGGCGTACCTCAAACCTGATGAAAATGTCCAAATCTATTCTCAGCCACACTCCTGTGAATCATCCAGGAACGGATCTCCTACTGGATAATAAATAAATAAATAAGGAGATAAGAGATCACCTTGTCGAAGGCCACAGCCTCCCGGGAAAAAGCCTTTTATTGTCCCATTCATCATAACTGAATACCAAGGACTAGAAATATAGAAAAAATCAAATCACAAAATTGAGTCGAAAAACCAAAACTCAACATAACCTTTATCAGAAAATTACAATCCACGTTGTCATATGCTTTTGCCATATCTACATTTAACATAATGTTGCCACCATGATTCCTCTTATTAATACATTTCCTACGTGAGGCTTATATTTTCAAAGATACTTCTACCTGGGATGAAAGCTCCTTGCTCCAACGAACCAGTCAAGGCAAGAGACTAGTTAATCGATTCACAATTATATTGGAGCAAATTTTATAAAAAATAGAGCAACGACTAATGGGACGAAACTTGTTAAAACCTATTGGAGAGTCCACCTTTGGAATTAGCACTAAATAAGAAGCTATAAAAAACATGGGAAGAGATTTAGTTGCAAACAATTCCAACACTGCCTTCCACAAATCGCTTTTAACCACCTCCCAGCAACTCTTATAAAAACAGGAGCCGAAGCCATCAGGGCCAGGAGCACTGTTTGTAACACCCCGTATTTTAGTGTATTTTCACAGAAGGATTATTTTTAATAATTCAAAAATTTATTCTCTTATTTTATAATTATCGGATATTTTAAATGGGTTATTTTATGATCTTTAAATTGTGAAAATTAAATTGTTATGTTTTCTTAATATTTATTTACTGTTGTACATTTAAATTGTTCTTCTTTTAATTTGATTGATTGTGGGATTTAATTATTTTATTTTCATTGTATCATTACGTTTAAATTATTTTAATTGACTTGCTGTTTTAAAATCTTTTCCATTAGATCATTTTTGTGACCCAAGATGTGAGGATTGGACATCATTTCTTTCCCTTCATTTTTCTCTTTCCTCTTTCTTCTTTTCTTTTCCTTTCTTTCTTTTTTTCTTTCTTTCCCTGCTACTTCCCGTGCGCGCACGACACCCTCTCCCCTCCTCTCCCGTGCGCTTCTCTCTTTCCACCCAACCCACCGCCGTTGCGCCGCCGTGCACGACACCGCCCCTCTCATCAGCTTCCTCACTAGCCGGCGACCACTCCCTGTCAATCTCAGCTCCTCCATCGCTGCCGTTAGCCTCCACGTGCAACACCCAGCCGCGGCGCATCATGAGCTCCAGCGCTGCCGTCGCACCACCTCCGGCCACCATCTCTTCACCACTTCATCCTTGACCTCCTAGCAACTCAATGGATCCAACCCCGGCTCTGATCCGTCACCGGTGAAGCACAACCAAGCCCATCTCCGATTTCGACTTTTTGGCCTTAAAACCGCCCTTTGCGCCGCCACCCACGGCAAACCACCACCACCATTGGCTTCACCGACCTCTCTAGGCCCTACCCTATGAATTTCGAGGCTTAGTTTGTCCCCATTCAAAAGTGGGTTTTTGAGACCCACGGCCACAGTGTATTTTACACTGTTACGTTGCTGAGTCACCACTTCTTGCACCTCTGTGATCCTTCGAAAATCATATTATAGCACTGTAAGTATTTTTCTAAAGAACTTTCATGATTTAAATGTATTTTTGCACTAACACATATTATTGTGATCTGGTTGGACATGCCGGACTGAGTCCGAGGAGTTCAGGGGTCGGATGGATTATGGACGAAGTTGTGTGTTTGGTTGGTATTGTGAATTGTTGGTTGTTGTAGTGTTGTTTTATGTATATAGCATATTTGCACGCATGTTCATGTTTGTTAATAAAAACTGAGTTTTCACATGATTGCATACATGTTCATGTGTTTCTCTGAAAATTGTATTTTCATGTGAAATGATTTGAATGTGTTTGAAACAATTGGATTGACTGGTTTGAGAAAAAAGGAAAAGAGACTGTAGGAATGATGATAAGTAGGGATGGTAGTAGAGTCCCGCCTGTGATTCCCGCCTACGGTGCACGCGGTAGGGATGGTGGTAAGCAGGGATGGTGGCTGTGTCCTGCCTGTGATTCCCGCCTACTGTGCACACAGTAGGGATGGTGGTAAGCAGGGATGGTGGTATAGTCCCGCTTGTGATTCCCGCCTACAGTGCTCTGATAAGTATTCATTGTGTGTGATAAATATTCATTATGTGGAAAGGAACTATAGAGATGGTGGAAAGTAGGGATGGTGGTAGAGTCCCGCCTGTAATTCCCGCCTACGGTGCACGCGGTAGGGATGGTGGTTGTGTCCCGCCTGTGATTCCCGCCTACGGTGCACGCGGTAGGGATGGTGGTAAGTAGGGACGGTGATAGAGTCCCGCCTGCGATTCCCGCCTACAATGGCCTATAATTGGTTTGTTTTGTGTGAATCATTTACTGGAAAAATGACAAACTATGTTTTTGGGCCAAAATGGGATTTTAACGTGTGTTGAAAATAATCATTTTTGGGGAAAAATGGTATTTTATGGCTAAGTGGATTTTGTCGTATGAATGCATGTTGGTTGCATTAATGTATTTTTATCTCGTAGTTGTTTGGTTTATACTTACCTGTGGTACCATTTTATGGTATCGCAGATGAGGATGCGAGCCTTAGCTTGGCTCCGTTGGTGGAGTGATCTGGGATTGCTCCTGTTTATCGAGTTTCGTTTTTTATCAATTTATGTGTTGCCTTTGTAATATATTTGGGATGACTGTATAACTCTTTAAAGGTAATTTGTTTTGGAATATTTATATTTAAATTTATGGTACTTAGATGACTTATTTATATTATCCGCTGCGATTTTTTTGTGCACTCTTGCATGTTGCACACACTTGAGCACATTTCGTTGGGATGTGTGACCCGTGTTGTCATCATCCCGACGTCACGATTCCCTTGTTTTTGTACGTGGGAGTCGGGGCGTCACACTGTTAATCGGAATATAGGACAAAGCAGTAAATACTTCCACCAATGAGGGCACACTAATAAGGGAGGCATTTTCCTCCGCAGATATAGTCAGATCTATAAGACTATCAAAGATTGTTTGCTCAACCAGTGACTCACCTTGGAGGAAAGAAGAAAAATAATCAACTGCACCTTGGCGGATCCTCTCTGGAGACTCAAACATCACATCATTCAATCTCATATTTAGTACCCGCTTATGTTGTTTCATGGCTAGGTAGGCATGAAAAAATTTGGAGTTCCGGTCACCATCCACTCCCATTTTAGCTTCACCATTTGATTCAGATGAGTTTCTTCCCAACGCCGCCAAGTAGCCAAATCCACATTTGACACCTATAACTCTCTAATTAGATTTTCATCCCAATTTAATTGAGACTGAAGTTCAAGCTCCTCAACCTATTTTTCAAGATCAGCAATCCGACCCAACGTATGACCGAAGACCCTTTTATTCCAATCCTGCAAGGCGACCTTAGTTTGTTTTAACTTCATAACCAAATTTTGAATGGCTAAACCACCCTTTCGAGAGACCAAGGTTGCCGAACACAATCCAGAAAATTATGGTGTTCCACCCACATTTGTTAGAAACGAAAAGGGGTTGGACCATAAGAGAAAGGGTCTTGCTTGAACTCTATAAACATAGGTGCATGATCCGAAGTAGATCGTGGAAGATAAGAACAAACAGCATTAGGAAATACCGAAAGAAAAGAGGCATCCATCAGAACATTGTCCAACCGTGCCCAAGAACGAGCATGGTCATATTGCCCATTACACCAAGAAAAAGCACTCTCCTTTGATGCCATTACAACCAAACCCCCTTGTTGAATGCAGTTATTAAAATCTTCCATAGTTGTAAAAGGTCGAGGCCTACCTCTACATCCCTCTGAATCATTCCGGATAATATTAAAATCACCAACAAAAATACACAGGTCAAAGCCCATATTCTGGATACTGAGAGCATCCCACAAACTGCGTCATTCAGCCATGGTACATTTTGCATAAATAGTCGTGAGCAAAACTTATCAGTACCTTCGCCTACCTTTAGAGAGATATATTGCCCTCCCATTCAAACCAAACTCACCTCCAGAATACAATCCCAAAAAATCTAAATTTTGCCTCTTGAACCTCATTTGAAATAAAATTATCAAATTTCAAAACACGTCCAAATCTCCTAGCAACATCAAGATTTTGAAAAGGTTCCAACAGAGCAACAATTTTTGGTCTCAACTTACCAAGCAATTTTTTTAATCTACCTTTTGAGGTCCCAACTCCCTTAATGTTCCATGAAAAAATGGGATCAATCATTGAGAGGGGTTAGAGACTCGAGCAAGAACCTGAGAAGAACTTCTTATTGTAACAAACTCTTTTTCTTATATTTTTTTTACCTTCCTTGATCTCAAATTCTGTCAAATAGTTCTTATCTTGAGGGAAAACTTCAGGGTGTAAATCTGGTTCCAGTTCAGAAACAGTGTCATCTACAAACGGTTGCTCCTCAACTAGTGCATCTTCCAATGCCACAGCATCCGCCTCAATCTCCTAGACTACAAGCGGGATAACAAACATATCCTCCCTCTCAAAAGATGCACAAACAACAGTATCCGAAGTCACAGCTCCAGGAAGTTGTCCAAGCATTGATTCATTTCCTGTGTCTGAAAACATAATAGTATCCATATCTCATGATGCAACAACATACTCCCCACTAGGCCTTGAAGTCCCAGCAGTATCCAAGATCGTAGCAGAAGCAAGAATTATCGGATCCGCTTCAACATCACCTACCTGCACCATTGTGAAGATAGGTGGCAGTCCCTCATCTTTCTATGAAATACCCCCCGTTGGATCAATAACAGAAACATCCCCAACTGGACTGGGGACCACGATATCACTCGGAACCATAGTTGCAGTCAGACTCACAACTGCACCCATAACCACATTATCACTCACAACCACAGTTGCACTCTGACTCACAACTACACCCATAACCACAGTATCACTCTAAACCACAGTTACACTTAGACTCGCCACTGCACTAGGAATCGGCATACGAATCTCAGCAGAATCCCCATGCCCATCTGATTCTTTCTGCCCTTTCTTTCCTCCTGGTGCCTTCCCCATCTTAGGAATTTATTTGATCAACCCGATAGGTCTGTGAGTTATGGCCTTGCATACGGCACTTACAGCAATATGCAGGAAGTATTTCGTAAACAACTTCTTGTTTCCTACTAGATGGAAAACCTAGTGCTCCAATCCAAAAATGAGAGAGGGCTTCTTTGGTAGCATCAACCTCAACAGATAGCCTCACCCCATCCGTTCGTGTGGCACAACGCATTGGATTATCCCAACGGATGAAAGTGCCACTACAGGCCATAAGGATACTCAAAAAAGCTTCACTATAAAAATTTGGAAGGAGTCCCAGAAGAGAGATCCATACTGGTACCCAAGAAGGTTCATCATCCTCTGTGAATTTTGGTGTCCATCTAAATGCTCGATAAAATACCCCATTAATCTCGCATACATCCCTCGACAAAGTCTTCGTGAAATCATCTTTGCTTGTCATCCGCACAAAAACGTTCCTTGACCTTCTCATAGAAGAAACAGCCGGAGTGGACGAAAGGCCCCAACGTACAAGAATTACTTCACGAAGATGATATCATTAGATGAAGATGAAAAAATATCTATATTTAATAATAGATCTCTAGTTTACAAAGCTTGAATCCTTATTTTTTTGAGCACTTATTCTTAAGAACATTTTTTCAGTTCAATTCAATATTCTACCGGTTGAAGTGTAAAACATAAATCCTCTATTTCTAATTTCTAATTTTAAAAATTCAAAATATAAATTTTAAAAATAGGATCTACGTTTTCACGAAAACCAATAAAACTTTCATCTTTGCTCCATTTCTTCAAGGAATGTTTGGAAATAATTTTCATCTCATCTCATTCTATCTCATTCTATCTCATTTCATTTTCTTCTCAAACATTATTCAAACACAAATACTTTCAAGCTAATCATTACAATATTTTCAAACTAATCATTACAACTTTATCAAATTTTCAAATAAAAAACAAAAAATAATTCAACTTTTTTCAAATTTCAAAATAAAAATTATATTCTAAGAAAATTTTAACTTTATTTTTTTTAAAATTTTTCTTTCTCCTTTCCCAAAACTCAATAAATACTTAAACTCAAACTATCTCACTATTATTCACAGCAACTCTTCTACAAGTACACAGGATTGGGTACACAGGGGGAATTAGCTTATAAGGGAAATGCCGGAGATGAAATCAAAACCCAGAAATCAAAAATCCCTTCACACTGAAAGCCAGCAAATCCAACCAAATCCTGTTGGTCATTGGTGTCATTGTCGAATCTTGTGTTGGTGTCACTGTGGGTAGCCACTAAAAGCTGAATCCTGTGTTGGCGTCGTTGTGGGTAAACATTGAAAGCCAAATCCAGTCATTGGCATGATTGTGGGCAGCCGTCGTTGGCGTCATTGGCGTCGTTGGGGGTAGTTGTCGTTCGGGTAGCCATCATTTTCTGAGGCTCCATTGTATGTGCTTTGAGCTTAAATGAGTTCATCATTTCTCTATTTTGCTTCATAAGCATCTAAGCCTAGCCAGAAACTAATCATGTTTCGTGTTGGGATGTCCTAGAGAGATAACACGTACGTCTTGTATGTCATTGGCAGGTGTCTTTTTCTTAAAAAAAAAAATTGTAGTCATTAATGCACACAGAATTAGTTGAGTCCTGGGATTTTGGACTCAGACTTTCCATAGTCTATATTGAGCAGAAACAAGAGAATAGTCTTTGGTTGGGTGAAGACTTTTGGTATTTTTTTTAATATTTACATAGTTTTGTTTCTTTGCTTGCTATAATTAATTCTTTTCCTTCACCTCATTGTCCTTCAGTGAAGGAAAAAATGCCTCTATGTGAGGAACTGCTATGATATAAATATATGCAACTTTTCTCCTAACATGAAAGAAATAGCAGTCATGAGTTTATTATGTGCACTTTCAAGATTCTTTCCTTCATTATGTTAGAATTTGCAGATCTTAGTGCACAGGTGGGCTGTGTGCATAGGGGGATGGGGGGCTAAGCTCTCTCTCTCTATCTAAAATAAACTTTAATTGGCTGAATCTTTGTATTCGACATCTATCTCTTTAAGCCAAACTAAGAGAATTGGCAATATCTAATATATAAACTTGAGTATTGATATCAGAATGCTTCAAAAGATGAAGTGTTTATTCCTTTTCAAGTACAAATTCTCTCTCTAAAATGTTCCTGTTTTAAATTGTGTGATGATGAATTATCTACTTAAGAGTGACTATTTGTTACTATTTGTTTTAGGGTCTTGGAAAGTTATATTTTCTTTATTGAAAAATGAGAAGAAGTGATAAGGACATACCATCAACTTGTCCAAACTTCACAAATTATATGCACAGTTACTATGGATCAATTCATGCGGGGTCACCTACTTTTTTGCCATATCCAGATGGCTACCAATATACAAGCAACATTCAAGTGGTAATGCAACTGTGTTCATGCATTTCTTTTTTAAAGTTGGTTTTTTTTTTCTTTTGCTAAAGTGTAATGTCATAGATTTTTTGTTCTTTTTGTAGAATACTGGTTACCCGACTCCTTTCATGACTACAAGCTCTGCTTCGAGCAGAAGAGTTGGTGTAAAGGAAACACTCGAGTGTAGGGAAACAGATATTCCATGTACCCCCTTTAGAGTTGAAGATGGAGATGGAGATAGATCAGATTCACAAGAAACTGAGGATGACACTGTCGGGACATCTCAGTTTGAGGATTAAGTTCGTGGTGATACGATTGAGAAGCCAAAGTCAGGGATGTAATTTAATTCTTTTGAAGGAGTAATAAGTTATTATAAGTAATATCCTAAGAAATGCAAGTTTGGAGTGATGACAAAAAGGATTGAGAAGGGAGAGGGTGGAAATGATATGCCACCCTTAGTTGTGCCCCTGGTGGGAATGCCAGTAATAGAACGTTGAATGTCTCCAAACCACGACCATCAGGAAAGACAGAGTGTAAGGTAAAGATTAATGCCTTAAAAGTTGACGAAAAGTTTAGGTTGACAACAGTTCATAATATTCATAACCACGACCTCAGTCCAACTAAATCCCACTTCTTCCGATGTAATAGAAAAGTGAGTGACTCCGTAAAAGTAGTCCTAGATACAAACGATTTGGCTAGCATGCGGATGAATAAGAGCTTTAGATCTCTTGTCATTGGGGCGGGTGAAGTCGAGAACCTCTCAATTTTGAAAAAGGATTGTCGAAATTACATCGATAAGGCAAGACATCTACGACTTGGGAAAGGTGGCGTTGGAGCACTTCAAGAATATTTTTTAAGGATGCAATACAAAAATCTTGGGTTCTTTGCATTGATGGATTTAGATGATGACGGTAGATTAAAGAATATCTTTTGGACAGACCCCTGTAGTAGGGCAGCATATCAATATTTCGGTGATGCGGTCACATTCGGCACCACATATCTGATGAATAGATATGGGATGCCCTTTGCACCATTTGTTAGTATAAACCACCACAACCAGTCAATTCTGTTGGGTGCAAGATTGTTATCCAGTGAGAATACGGAGACATTTGTCTGGTTATTCCAGACCTGGTTGTAGTGTATGGATAGTGTAGCTCCGATAGCTATTATCACAGATCAGGACAAAGTGATGAAAAATGTGATTGCCATTGTATTTCTAGAAAGCCGACATCGATTTTGTTTGTGGCATATAATGAAGAAAATCCTTGAAAAGGTTAGCTCGCATGCTTCGTACAAAAAGGGATGAAAACTACATTGATAAAATCTGTGTATGACACCCAAAGTGTTGAAGAGTTTGAAAAGAGTTGGGATCAACTAATCACCACTTGCAACTTGCATGAGAATGTCTTGCTGCAAAGTTTATATGCCGAGAGTGAGCATTGGGCACCGGTATTTTTGAAAGACTTATTTTAGGCTGAAATGATTACAACACAGCAGAGCGAGAGCATGAATGCTTTTTTTTGACAGTTATGTTCAAGCTAAGACAAACTTGAAAGAGTTTGTCAACCAGTTTGATAACGCATTGAAAATGAAAATTGAGAATGAAACTGCAGCAAACTTCCACTCATTTAGTGTCACTATTCCATGTATATCTAGATCTCCAATTAAAAAAAGATTTCAAGATTTGTACACGAATGCTAAACTCAGGAAAGTTCAACAGCAAATTACTAGCATTATGATATGGATCCAAAGTTACTTTAGAGTGATAGTGTTATAAAGACCTATCGTATATAGGACATCAAAAAAGGTAAGGCAGACCCCTAGCATTATGATATGGATCCAAAGTTACTACAGGTGGTAGCTCAAAAAAGGTATTCAATCCACTAGCTGTGAGAGGGAAAGGCAGACTCCTATCGTTAAGGAGAGCATTGGGGATCGAGAAACGCATGTGAAAAGTTCAAGCGAAGACGAATAAAGTACCAATGAAGGGGAAATGCAAACAAGTGGACTTTTTTTAAATTTACATGTTTATTTGTAATTTACATGTTTATTTGTAATTTAGTACTGTCAAGATTGACAAATGTGTTTTTATTTTTGTTATTTGATTATTAGCGAGAAGGAGGAGATATACCAACCGTGGCGACTTGTAGGAATTTATTTGGCACTTCACAAAATGTAAGAATTCTTAAATAATTACATATTTTTATAGTAATGTCGATATCACAATCTTAAATTAATATTATCCGTTACAGGCAACTTGGATTGGATGAATCACAATCGGTGCAACTTGGGATGGACGAGCTCTCACCAGTGCAACTTGGGTTCGATGAGTGTCACAACCAGCACAATGAGATAGTTTATTTTTGATATTTAGAATATTTATGTATATCCAATGTAATTCATGGACACATGGCAGATTTGTGTTTTTGTGCATTTGGAACAAATGACTATATTATTTTGGATGGTATGAGAGTTTGTAAAATGGTGGAAATACAAAGTTGGTTCCAAGTAGATTTATATGAGTGTCCATTCATTGTTCTGTGTGAGGTTCTATGGAATATTGTAGATCAATGAGCATGAACATATTTGTATGTTTATTGGAATAGGAATTGGAGATCGTTACCCAGTTTGCTTTTTTCTAGAGATTTGGTTCTAATGTTTATTTGTATGTTTATTTGGAATAGGAACAGATTTGTGCTTTTTCTGGCTTTGGTTCTCTATGTTTTTCTTCTAGAGCTCTGTACGTTTATAAACAGCTTTGTGCTTTTATTCAAATCCTATTCATATCTTAAACCTGAAGTTTGTTGTTCATGTATTTCTTCAATAGTAGATAAAAAGAATTAAAATCAGACAAAACTGTTGTCAAACTAGCATTAGATAAGAACTGTTGAGAAAATCAAGCCAGTACCAAATCTGGAATTTTGCACATACTTCAGTTCTCATTATACGTTTCAATTCACAGAAATTACACCATATAACATTAGCTAACATTAGACAAATTTATCAATACATACAATGAAAAACACATCTCAGTTGCTGCCGATCACTTCACAACACTAATAGGTAACATGATACAACAACTGAAAAAATCCAATACACCCGGAAGTAGTGTTCTTGAACATCTTATTTCAGCTTCTTGATCCCGAACCAACATCTCTCTTTTCTTGATCTCATCTACACTCTTAAGGACCTCAATCTTCATCTTCCCGATATCGTCGACTATCTTCTTGATGTGTTTTTCTTCCTTAACAATTCATTGTTTCTTTCTCGAAGTTTGAGCTCATTCTCTTGATTATTATCTGCCCACTTGAAAAATTTGCAATACGGTAATCCTTGATCATTTTATACATATATAAAAATGTTATATGTATTATATATTAATCATTTTTCACAAAAATGTTAGATGTACAAATGATGTAGTTACCTCTGTGTTGTACTTTGGACATCCTAAGAAGGGCCGTCTGGGATTTCTTCTAGTATTTGAGTAATTCAATGTGGCTTCAACCTCACAGTAGCATAATGGTTGACTCAAAGTATGTTTAGTAGAAGATGAAGAAGACAATAATGATTATGACAACATTCTAGCTTGAACCAAAATCACAATCATAAACATAAAAAACCACTTGAATATTCTGTTATGTTGCACAAAAATGCCGACAAGTGTATCATACATGTGTATCTGCTATGACAATTGCCCGCAGGAAATATATATTCAGAGTGTATCATACAAGTTATGCCACAACCCATAGACCAATTTAATTACTCGCACAACGGGAAATATATATATTATATGTTGCCCATTGTTTTCAACTCCATATATTTCAAAGAATGAGAAGCATCATGATGAACCATAAACCGAGGAATTGCATCATGATGAACCAACACAGCCCAATCACACACACACCTTAGACATTAATAAGCTATGCCACAACAGATGCCACAAGTTGGTGGTATTGTATCTGCCATAACAGATGCCGAAAGTTTTTTAACTGCAATCACAATATTACCAATTTAATTACTCAAGTCAATTATCAATGGAATACCACACATACAAAAGTACTAAGACTTACCAATATAGTGGTTGTCAACCAACCAATACAAAGATTTTGTAACCAAGTGAAAACCTACTTTAAAAAAAATTCAAATCCTAAAACCAATTTGAGGTCAGCCAATCCAAACGTATCCACTTCAAAATTTTCGTACCCTCAGAAGATCCAACTTACAACCACGAAAAATGACCTGTTCAGCTACCATTGCAATGGCTCTTTTATTAAAAAAACTAAGAAAATACACCATTTTAGTTACAATTTGAAATGCATTAAACCAAACAGAGCAAGGGGAAGTAGGTTCAACACAATCCAACATCACAGTATTCAACAATCCTAAAATCAAGAGACCTCAATTAAACATAGAAAATACCTGGTCAAGTATTTTTAGGGAGAAAAATCTGCAGATAAAAGGCTGTGGGAAATTGATGGTTAGCTAGGGTTGGGGTTTCAGAAACAATTATAGAAATGAAGGGTAATAAGGTCTGTGGGAAGGGGGATTCACCCTTCACATTCGCCAAAATGAAGCTCTTCGTGGATGCTCTTTGTGGGTTAGCGTTTCGGGCTTCATGGGAAGGGGAAGACAATGGTAGGGCACGGTTGGATCCACGATGGTAAAGACGAAATACGAAGAAGATGAAGTTGAGAATGCTAACCTGTTTTTGTGGTGAAGAAGGTGGGAAGTAGAGAGGTCTCGCCGTGGTGAAGCTCTTCATGGGTGGGAAGCAGAGAAATCGATTGCGTATGTGACGAAGGGGAGTGTTCGCTTGCAATTCACAAGTTGAGGGTTGCGAATGAAACACAGCGTTTCTGGCATCCACATGGAGGCCAGTGTATGCGAGAGGTACCCCTCCCGAGTGCAAATAGTTTTTTTCTGTTCACAAATTATCTTACTACTATTTATAAAATTATTATATCATTCCATACTCCAACCATCTTCTTACTATTAAAAAAAAAAACTCAACTCTCTACTTCCAATCATACCAAGTTTGATGCCTTTTTCTAAAAGAAGTTCCTTTAATCCAATTTATTTCCAAATCTACTGAACAAGGAGATTCATCCTCACGCTTCTTTTAAGAAAGAGTCTTGCTAAGTATAAGTGATTTGACGCATCAAACCGCATACCGATGCTGATATATTTTTTTATTGAAAAGAAAAATAGAAGAAAAAATTTTTTTACAGAAGAAAAAACTCATCTACCTCATAAAATCATTTATGTCTCAATTTACACATTTTCATTAAACAGATACCTTATATGTCAGTATCAGTGCGCAGTTTTTCAGAGTAACATTGGTAGCATCATTGAAAATTGAAATACAATATTTATGGCCGGAGAAATGCTTTAACTATAAATAGATTTTACAAAAATAAATTTATAAATTAAAATAGTTTAATGTGTTATGTTAGATTACAAAATAAATCTAATATATTTTAAAAAATTATATCAATTTATAAATTTATTTTTATAAAATATTTTATGGCAGTAGCACTTCTCTTATCAAAAGCTCAATCCTAGCATCATTGGGGACGAAAACTTCTTCTTTAATCCATAACCTTTTTGCATGCGTTTGGGTTCTAAGAATCTTTTCTCGTACTACTTACTTTCCGTTTTCACATATTCATACTATTTAGAGCCGTCCTTAAAGTAGTTACTTCTAGGCCTAGTTAATTTGGACAAAGATATTTTTATTTCATCTATTCTTATTTCATATTATCTAATTTCATTTCAATATCTAAAAACTACAAAAACAAATACTTTTCAGTTTTAAATTTTTAACTTTTTATCAAATCATTACCTAATTATTATAAATTTCTTAAACTTTCAAATAAAATATAAAAAACAATTCAACTTTTTCAAATCTTAAAACAAAAATAATATTAAAAAATAATATTTTAACAATTTTAACTTTATAATACTTTTATTCAACTTTTTCTCTTTCATTTCTCAAAATCTCATAAAACGTTTTAACTTAAATAATTTATAACTCATATCATCTTAAATCAAATATCTTACTATTATTTACAAATCATCTCAACTCATCTAATCTCAGCTAACTATCGAAATCAGGCCCTAAGGTCCCGTTTAGATATAGAAACACTCTCAACCCATCTCTTCTCATCATTACAACTTTCTCAAATTATTATACAAAATATAATAAAGAATTCAACTTTTTCAAATCTCAAAATAATAATAATATTAAAAATAATATTTTACTAATATTTGATTCAATTAATCTAAAATCTTATCATCTCAACTAATTATCCAAATAAAGCCTTAAGAGCTCTACTCCCATAATTCATAAGAAAAATTCTATGTATTAACTATTATTTATTACTCTATACTTCATATCTTATAAAAAATATATCTATATTTTATAAAAAATAATTCACATCTTATAAAAAAAAATTATAAATATAAAATATAAAAATAAATAGAGAGTGACATAAAATTATTCAATTGATAAACATCTAGCTAGTCTACAATTTTTATCCACATATAAAGAGGAAAACAACGAATCCTAGAATTAGTTGAAACGAACAATTGGTGGATAAAGATGGCTATAAAGCTGCCAAAAAGATTTTAAGCCCTCCCTCTCCGTGCTTCGTGCTTCTGATCCAAAAGTAAAACAGACAAAACAAAAGACAATAATTAAACGTCGTGGATGGACAGAAATTATTAACTAATCAAATAATTGATGTATAACTATTCCTAACAAATCCCAAGAAAGGTTTTACCCCATCGAATAAAATATATAAAATTCACACAAAGCAAAGGACAATAATTAGGCACTGTGTGGTTTAATTTGTCCTTTGAAAGATCTCATTATTCGTATAACCATGGTGACAATAAAAATCAGAATGTGAAGTAGGTACTAATATTTGTCTTTTAACAGTTCTTCTACCTATAGTCGGGAGGTGTAATTGCGGAGAGTAATATGCTACGTCAATTTGTCAAAAAAAGAAAAAAATAGACAAAAATAGAAAGCATTTGAAAATAAAGAAATGAAAGAAAAAAGAAAACAGATGAAAACAAGTACAGGAACTCTTCGTCTTCGAATGAGGGGTGATCTTCGTGGGTCTCGACTTCTATTTTCATCAAGATTCTCAAGTATGTTATCCGGCAAAAATGTAATGGAGAAATGGGAACTTGCACCAAGTGTACCTGGAGAACAAATATTCTTTAATGGAGGGCCACAAAGCTCAAGATTACCGATAAAAGTTGTTGGCCCTCTGTACATTAGAGCACCATTTTGGGGTATAGGTCCACTCAAATTGTTATATGTAAGATCAATATAAACCTTCTCAGGAAGGTTTTCAAGGCTGGTTAGGATTGAATGAGAGAAAAGATTGTGGGACAAATCAACTGTGCCTTGCAAGCTGGACAAATTTCCCAAGTCACTAGGAATGGAACCATTGAATTTATTGAATGAAAGATCAAGTTTTTTCAAAAAACCAAATCAGTTCCAAATCCTTTTGGCAGAGTACCAGTGAAATTATTTTGACTGAGATCAAGGGTTTTGAGTCTCTTGCATTGAATAATTGAACTAGATAAAGACCCATTGAAGAAATTTTGAGATAAATCTAAGGTGTGGAGGTACATGAGCTTCTCAATCTCACTTGTATGATCTAGTGACACTAAGAAATAGTCAATGTTTTATCAAGTGAGTATCATGTCAGAATTAATGGAGTTTGAGTTTTTCCTAACCCATGAATAAATGAGATCCAAATGCTCTGTCACTCCCATGGTGGGAGTAACTTCAAAATCATGGCCATCTAGAATAGGATGCCACGATGTCCTCACTAGAAACTCATGACGCTCAGCCTCATGATGCCTAGTTTTTTACATGGGAATAACAAGATTCCAGATGTACCGTCCATGAAAAGAAGCTACACTGATTCCCATCATGTCGTCAACGCCATGAACGCAGAAGAAATTACGAGTAGTGAGGTCAAGGCTCTCCTTTCCTATATCTTCTAAGGCCCGCCTCCAGACAATGCAGGACTATAACATGATCCTCCAAGCATTGAGCAAGAGTTGGGCATGAACCATGCCAAAAAGTCTAAAATGTTGCGAACTGGGCGACAGAAAGAGAGTCTTAACCCCATTGGAAACATGCCGATATATAGTCCAACTTGCTCAACAACCTCCTTAAAATCGACAATGCCATTACAAGAATCAAGAAGGGTCATCCTCACCGATTCAAGGATATAGTAGCAATCCCATACAGAGTACAACTCCACCTGAGTATTGGTGGTGGTCCAACAGCTTCCCTCGAAGGTGATAGGCTGAGAAGGGTTAATATCTCAAGACCCATTTGGGGATGGCAAGGACAATAAGATTGAGGAGTGTAGCGGGAAGGATTTCTGGGAGCCATCTTGGTGAAGTAAATGAAAAGATTCTAAGGTAGGGGAGAGTGTTTGCAAGCATAAAGAACGTGAAGGCAAAAGGCACTTGGGTTAAGAAAAGAGAACAATAGAGGTTAAAGAGGAGAAGACGGTGACAGTTATGGGAAGGTGGAATGACAAAGGGCACAATGGTTGAAGCCAAACGAAGGATGCCATGTGTCTAGAGGAGAGATAACACACCATACCATTCATGTCTTCTACACTGCAGGAGGAATCGTGTGTCAGACGAGTCGATATATTTCACTCTGCATGATGAAATGAATCATGGGCTGATAGGTGAACCATCAGATAGATGGAATGCATGAATTGTGCTCGCTACAAGGGAAGGACATGTGCCCACAAGGAAATGATCAGATTAAAAGTTTCTCTAATTTTTAGATATAGCAATCTAATTGAAAATATAGGAAGCTCAATGGATTAAACTAGTTAGAGTTCATTTCTAGAGCAAAGTTGATTTATGATCCTTGTAGAGAAGTCGATAATTCTTGGATTTAATTGAGGTACGTATGATCATAGTTGGATAAAAACAAATTGCACCATTAGTTTAGTTGGAATTTTTAGAAATTTATGATGCAATAATTGTTTTTTATTTTGTATTTTTGAATGCCAAGTGGCCCAAGGTAGGAGTGCCACGTGTCACATAAGCTTGCCACCTCACAATATGGAAAGCTAATCAACTATATCCTGACAAGATACGAATCTATAAAGATAAGTCCAAGCAAAATAACTCTGTCGGATGGGCTCTATCAACAAACTAATCGTGCTCCAGAAGGTAACACACCAAACTGGACACTAGACTCATGCTCTCAAGGAGAGGTTTCGTCGTAGTGGACTACCTCAATCTTATAAATAGCCTACAGGGGACGTACCATTGATTCATAGATTCATAGATTTATTAATTATATTAAGAGTATAACTTCTCGCTGACTTGACCATCGGAGACATCCCCCACTTTGTTTCCCAAGTTTTTCCTTTCGGGTCACAAGTCGTTGGGGCACGCCACAAGCATACTTCGAAATTGCTCAACAATGCGGATACCAACAAATATAACAGTTATTAGTCAACTCATTCTCATATTAAATTATAATTAGGCATGATCGAAGAAAGGTATATAACAATAAATATAAGAATTATTTACACTCATTTTCTTTATGAGTTATACCAAAGATTGAATATATATAAATGAGCCATGATTATACATAAGAGAATGTTAAAGAATATAAAACAATTGGATGAGTTGGGCGGCATTTCGGCCACCCACCTTTCTTTCTTTTTTGTTCTAATAAAATAGTAAAATTAATATAAATATAAAATGAATATAATCTTATAATATAAAATGAATATAATATTATAATATAAAATATCTAAAATAACATAAATAACATAAATATCTAGATATAAAAATAATAAAATAAAAATGATATCTACTTTCTCTTGATAAAACAAAATGCTACTAAATGTAACGCAAACTAATTTTAACTATTATCAAATATTGGACTAATATTCTTATACTTTATATATATGGTTGCATAAACCTTAATATTGGGAATATTACTTAAATTACTAAGTGAGTGTTTAATCCTCTGGTTATTACATATGTGGTTTGTGGCGCCCTCGGCCCTCGGTAATGTACTCGATGAGGGTCCATGGTGCTAGGGATGCCAGCCAGCCGGCAACATCCCACAATCCTTAACACGTGGGAAGCATGCACTTAGATAATGAGCACACGCTAGGTGTAATAAATCTCAACAAAATATGTAAAGGGATTAGTGAAAGACTAATACTAAATTTAACAGAAATATGTACAAAGAAAATCCTCTATTAATAGTAATATCCATATGTCATTATTACTTTTTTCTAAATAATATAATACACTGTCATCAATTCATCACTTACATCAAAACATAACGAGCCATACATAGTTCGTCGCCTAACCAATATAAACATCTTATAATTACAAATAAATACTAATCAGAGACAAGCCTTTGCAACTACTACTTGGGTTGGGCTAGTCCCTCTTCCTCAAAAAAATTTGCTTGGGCTAAAGCTGCATCAAGATATATGGCTCTGATGAATGAAACCGCAGGTGGGACCACCATTGTGAGACTTCTAAGAAATCGTAGAAGATTAAAACTCATGACAATACTAACAATTAGAGACAATGGAAATGAATATGCATGTATTGTTTCATGCAAATAAAGTTGTGAATACATATTTATGCATGGCGAGGAATCATCTTACAGGAAGAAACACATGTATTCTTAGTTAAGATGAGGTATCACCCTCTTATCAAACCACATAAAATTCACAATATCTCATCATATAAGTACCAACAGGAAATCACTCCACCCGTTTAACATGGAGAATCTCTCTACTTAGTCAACATGTGAACTCATTCAACAAAATCAATTTATCTGACTCGAGAAATCACTATACCTAGTCAACATACACAAAGGACACCATGCATGATCAACCTAAGGATTGTCTCTACCCATGTTATCAAGTGCGGCTAATACGAAGAAGCTCCACTCCAATCACCACAAGGTATCTCTCTACCCATATGAAACTCGTGGAAACATATTGTAGGAATGACGCAGGGACTCATAAACCCATCCATGATAATTAGACACACAGTAAGACTCAATACCTGAAAATCACATTATCTCAATTCACATCATTCAAAACTCATCATCTAAAAATTACAATGTAAAGATATCCAATAAACATTATGGAGCAAAATGCACTTTTATGTAAGAGATTTTAGATATAGTATATGCAAACCCTGAACTTACAACATGGTCACAAACATTCACCCCACATTCTCACTATGGTCGTAGGAGCTAACCTACTTGAACAAAAAGGTATTACCAATAAACCGCGATGGCGCCGATCCTTCCGTCATGAAGCTTTAAAGTCACTTGTTTTCTCGAAGACTCGGGAGAGAAGAAAGAGTAAACACTTTATGATCTTGAAAGTGGAATTTTGGCTCTTTTCCAATGTCTCTATATATAGAGGGATTCTCAGTCACAGTCCTGATACTTTTCTGACACCCAACATGCTTGAATGAGAGACCTTCGATCTCGACCATTCATTTACCCTTTGGACTTGAAGAAAACGAATGACTGGTAGAATAAGGCGTGCACGTTCCTACTATTTGCCTTGTATCTGATCCTTCAATCCTTCCCTTAGTAAAGGTCTCCCACGTGACTCTGGACCATATCCTCTAAGATCAGACGATATGACCTGTAGGTTCGTAATCTTTTTTCCAAGGGCTCACTCCAAATGTGACATCTTTGATGGAGTATGGGCCTTTATGTATGACACATGTCGCCCTTTGAGCTCCTCCATATTATCTCAAAGAGCTCCCACATCAACATCAAGCTTGTCCTTGCCTATCGATCGCCCTAGTACAATCAACACATCATCTATTCGCCTGGTGTAGGCGAACCATCATTTGTCACCTTTTGTTGTCTCGTGTTTGTCAGACTCTCTACAACATGATGCTCACCTTACTCCTAGACTGACTACACATTGCTCACCCGACTACCTCATTGTTGCCAATATTTTGTCCACAAGTCAGCATAATACCAATATGTATGAAAAACAAGATATATAATAGCCTATGTTATGACAATGAATACAATACCATGAGGTAAAGGCATATTGCATTTCTAGGATGGACACACTAGTAATGCACCTAGAGTTGTCATCCCCATGTATGGATGAAGATGGACACACTAGTACGCCCTTTGTTGTTTAGTTGATTCTGGAAAAAACCAATTATCAAACTCCTCTTTGAATCTTTCCCAAGACAATGCAGCTATACTACCCAACTCTCTAATAAACAATCACCTTTTAGCATCCCACCAGGTACCTGCTTCACCTTGTAGCAGATGTCTAGCATATTATACCTTATGTTCTTCATCGGCCTTTCCGTACCCATAAAGCTAGGGTATTGATACACCAAAAACCTTTCATAGGAGCAACCTCTATTCTCAGCTCTTGGTAGTTCTTGTCTGTTCCCTTGCATATGTTGCTACTGCATTTGTCTCTGAAACAACTCATGTTACTGACTCATCATCTGAAGGATAGCTTCAGCAATAGCATATCCCCCATCCTTTGGAGGGGCCCACTCTCCCTTATTGGGTTTCTAGGTGGTCTGCCACGAGCCATGTGTTTCTTCTCAAGAGACATAAGCTTACGCATATCAGATTGAAATCCAATCCATAACTTATACAATTCAAGCCTATATATACTTACTAATAATCCAAACCTATATTCTGGTACTAGATCCTAGTGGGTTTACCTAGAAATGTATTGCTCTTATACCACGTTGTGACTCCCCCAACCCCTGCTTGGAATTATATGGACATCAAAGCGTTGGGACATGCAATACTTGATTACATACCCTCGCACATGACAGATAATATGTAATGCATCTAGCATGCTTCTAGCAGTATGAAATAATTGCAACGGAATAAGTAATTTTATCAATAATTTGTACTAGAATAACTAATATCTAAAACTTAGAAATAACCATAAAACATAACAAAACTTGTTCATCATCCCTCAAGCAAAACATTCTAAAACATAACATACTATATTGGAGTGATATACTAAACCATAAATAACTAATAACATATATACAACATTACTCCATCCAAGTAGAGAGTCTCATCAGTCAACTTCATCCAATCCTTTTCTTGATTAAGACCCAACTCCTCATATCCTGTCACAGACTCTGCCATTCCAAGGTGGGAATGGTAATGAGGCTACCGCAGTGAGATTTCTTGAAATCTTAGTAAATTAGTCAAATTAATGATAACACAGGTAATATAAACATGGCTTAAAATAAACGTGCATGCATGCACGACATTAACTTGCATTTCATAAAACTGTATTTTTTTCCCATCTAGAGTCCTTTAAAAAATCAAAGTAACATATAACATCATCATCATCATTAGAATATCATACTTTCATGACATGCTTGCTTTCATAAAATATCTTGCATCTTTTCTTGTTCATAAAACATCTTTTATCTTTTCTAATGGGTACCTCATGGTTCCCTATTAGACCAAGTGCAACTATTGGTTATCTTCACAACATGATGGATAACATCTGCATGTGGCTTCATCTCAAGAGATACTCAAACTTCACGTAAACATCCTTCAACATAAGTACAATAGCACACTCAGCAACAAGAATGCACTTACCTTCGCTCCAGGACCGTTACTATACCGTTTGAAGTCATTGGTTGTTCTTTGACAATTGAGGTAACTCGACTCCATTTTTACTCACTCAGGATGTTGTGACAAAAAAATGATTTTTTGCTTGACTTATGCTTCATGAAAAATACTCAAGTTTCATGATAAATGACAATATAATATGAGATAAACATTTTAGATATCATTCAGAAAGTTTAGAACATGAATCACATTAATGAATAGCATTATTCATAAAGACAAATACTATCGTGGGTAAGTTAGAAGCCAACTTACAAACTTCTTGCTTATAGATTAACCTCCGTGAGCTGAAATAAAAGATACACTAAAGTTAGAGACTTGTAATAAATCATGAAAACTGTATATAAACTGAACCTCCAACATTTAAAAAAAAAAAAAAAAAAAAAAAAAAAACTGTATAAAAACTCTCAAAAATTGCATATAAGCCCATAAATTTTCAATATTTGTGATTTAGCCCCAAATTTCATAAAACTTCATAAAACACGTCTTTTTTGTTCTGGATTTTATGACTTATAATAGGATTTATCACACACCAGACCCAAGAAAACACCAAATCCTAATTTCATGAACATAAACATATCACTAAGTCCAAATTGAAGCCTAATCTTGTGCTTGTAAGTTTTAAACCAACATTATCTCTTAACCTCATCCCAAAACAAAATTTAATAACATTTTTACTCACGGAAATTCCATCACAAATAATTAGATCTGCACAAAGATAGTAACTAACACAACTTTGAGCAGTAAACATACAAACCTAAGCTCAATGTGGAGTTCGTTGCTTCTAAACATACTCATGCTAATATTCAATTTTGAAAAATATCATGCCCAAATAAACAAGTAATTCAAGATAACTTTGAAGAAAAACTCCAAATCACAACACATGTACAAACCGAAACATGTATCTAACCATGCATCTTGAGCTTATAATTTAGTCCTCTTGTAATAGGTCATTTTTCTTGAACATCTAAACTATGCAAATCTTAATCAAGTCTAAACACAACATCCAAATCCAACAAAGAGACTATACAATATCAACCTATACGTCCAGAAATTATACTCAAGGACTTACTAACAATTCTAACACAAAGTTACCGAGATTATGTGTTTCTATCTTGTTAAGAGGTGGTATTTCTATCTTGTTTCTCTCTTGTTCTTGGTTCTTACAAGAGACTTGTGTTATGAATCTTGTGAAGGAAAAACTAGAGGAATGTATGAGAGGGGATAATCTCGGTAGATAGGACCGAAATGAAGAGAAGTATAGTAGGAAAGGGATGACCTTGCTTAATGCTCACTACCTTGACACATGTTGGATTGATCCTAAAATAAGATGTGCGCTGTCCATGAAATGTGAAGGGCTGCTGCAGGTGGAACTCCAGGTGGTGATAGAGGAAAACAAGTAGAGAAATATGAGGAGCTGCGTCTTGGTTTTGTGCAGAATGAAAGGTGAGATGAGAAGTATGGTAGGAAAGGGATGACCTACTACTTAATGCTCACTACCTTGACACCCATAGCCTATTCTTGCCCACAATACATTTTTGCCACCTATGAGGTTTTTAAACAAACTTTTAAACAAATGGAGGGTGAGTATCCAACAATGTGTCATGTTGCCCTGTGCACTTTCCACCTGCTATTAAACGCTAAAAAAATAAAAAATGGAAAAATCAGTAGAGTGAGGTAGCAAGCTTATGTGACACGTGGCACTACCTCGTTGGGCCACTTGGCATTCAAAAATCACAAAAAAACAATTATTGCATCATAAATTTCTAAAAATTCCAACTAAACGTCTAATGGTGCAATTTTTTCTTGTCTAACTATGATCCTACGTACCTCAATTAAATCCAAGAATTCTTGAGTTCTCTATAAGGATCATAAATCGACTTTGAAATGAAACTCTAACTAGTTTAATCCATTGAACTTCCTATATTTTCAGTTAGATCACTATATCAAAAAATCAGAGAAATACTTTTGATCTAATTTTCTTTTGGGGTTATTACATGATATTTGATAAAATTTAGTACGGTTTGTTTTTATGCGATTGGATCTTTCATATCTAGTACTTCATTAAGAAGAAAAATTTTTAAAGGCTTGTAGCATTACAATCCCTTTGTTTACTATTTTGAGCTAACATGGAAGGGTGCTATTTTGAGCCTTACTTGGATTTTGGCTTTTTGTGCGACATGGCTGCCATTGGGGCCCCCAGGGCAACCTGACACCGCCTGTAAGACCATGGTCATTCATGGACATGGTTTCACAAACACCTATTCCTCTTCCTGAGGTGGATATTCCTTCAAGGCCTCCAAAAACCATAGATGGCGAATTATGTGTGATGTTTTCAACGGAAGAAATTCTAAAGTCTGCTCAACCATTTGTATTTTCCCTTGTGATGAAGTTCCTACGCCAGCGGCCTAGTCCAGATGTGACCAAAGCATTTGTGTGTAGTCGTTAGGGCTTGGAGTCTCAACCTGTGGTGTCTAGCATGAGGAAACCACAACATGTTTTTCTATGTTTCTCAAAGGAGGAGGATTTCCGTAAGGCCTTTTCTTGAGAGGAGTGATGTTGAAGGAGTGCCCTATCAAATATTTCATTGGACGACAGATTACATTGAAGATGCGGAACCCTTTCGTGTTCTAGTTTGGGTTGTTCTCCTAGGACTACCTCCAAATTTTTATCATGAATCCTTCCTTCGGAACCTTCTTTTGCCGATTAGTCGTTTTATTCGACGTGATAATAGTACCCGTTGTGCTACTAGAACTGATAGAGCCCGAGTTTGTGTTGAGATGGATGCCGCAATAGAGCCTTTGCATGGTTTTTGGATCGGCGCCTCTAGATAACCTAGCAGTACATTTCAAGAAATTGAGTATGAGACATTGGCTACTTTTTGTATTTCTTGTCATGTGCCAGGGTATGATGAGTGTACGAAAGTGCACTCTAAATACCCTATTATTGGATTAAAATGCTAAAATGTTAATAGAAATCATAGGAATTAATGTGTATTCTTGAATTGAGTTTCTATTTACTTTGAGGTACTTCTGAGTAGATTTTTATGTTTAATTTCAGAGTTTATAAAAGAGCAAGTCAAAACCCAGTCAAATTCAAAAGACTTTCAAGTGGGCAAGACGTTGGAATAACTTAAGAACTTTCAACGAGTATAGGACTCTTCAAATAGTGACAATGATGGGATTTAAGAGTAATTCAAATCAAGAGAAAAAGTCAGTCCAAAATTTGCTAAAAGACAACATGTACATACTTTAGTATTTTGATTGTAACTATCAACTCAAATATTGAATCGAAGTGATTCTTGATGCGTTGGAAATATATCTTAAAGGGCTACAAATTTCTCTCTAATAAGGATTTCTAAATTCGAAATCCTAAAACATGTAAATGGATTCCAAATCAAGTCCTAAAATTTAGGCGATTTTGTATGCAAGAATATGAAGACATTAGTCCTACCCTATATAAGCATTTTATTAGTACAAAATTGAGAGTTTTTGAAAAGGGAGACGGCTCAGTACTGAAGAACGAAAAGACAAAATAATTTTCCATGGCCGCCGTTTGTTTTATTTTTCTCTTGAGATTTTTGTTGTCTATTATATTTATAAGTAACTAAATTCTCAAGTAGGGCTAAGGATGAACTTGCACATTAAGTGGTATTTTTAATTTATGTATTTGATTTTCAATTACTAAAATTCTTTTGTTTTATCATTCTCAATTCATTGTTGATGTTTTCTTTTCTGAATAATCATAGAATTTATTCTGTTTATAGATTCAATCATGTTTTCTCTATTGAATGGATTAGTTCTTTGATTATGTTTGGATCAATTATTTATCTATATTGATTTAATTCTTTGCTACAATATCGCTCCCTAAGTATATTGTCATCGTTGAATTTTCTCAATAGGGATAATAATTTACGTATTTTAAAAGTGGTGAATAATTTTTCAAAGGGTTACATTTGGTTTAATTTTGGTTTATAATTCTATACATTCCGATTGGAAATTTTGGGAATTGAGTTCTTAATTGAGTTATTTAATGAATTAAGAATAATTAAAATACCGGATTTGTGCAAGGGATTCCCGACGCTTTACTGTTTATCAAATTTGAGTACTTTTTCTGTTAGCCACTTTGCTTCACTTTAATTTACATTTAAAATTAATCTCTATTCTTCATTAATCATTTAATATTTTTCTTTAGTTTTTTTGTTCCTTTTGCTATTCTTTTAATTTGTCTCTCTGTGGAATCGACACTTCAAAGTTGTGCTACAACTACCGCATTATTCGTTAGGTGTATTCAAATTTTGGCATCGTTGCCGGGGAGATGGTAGAAGAATTGGTAGATAGTTTTTCTTTTCAACAGTTTGTAAAGACGATAACTTCGTTCCTTCTTTTAGCTTGCTGTAATATTTTTTTTTCTTCTTTCTTTTTATAGTATTTTTATTTTTTTAGTATTATTTTTTTACCTTGCATGCATAGATATAGAGATGCCTTAGGTAGATTTGCTTGTAGGCATGTGTTAGAGTCAGAATCAAATTTTTAAATCCTTTATTTGACAATCCATTTAGTCCCGAAGAAATGAGTGAACACGAAGATCAATTCACTAGAATTCTTCAGGATTACCTCCACCCTACACGCATGACCACACCATCATGCATCATGTTTCCAGCTAATACTCGTAAACTGGATTTTAAAACAGGAATAATACAGTTACTCTTTACTTTTCATGGCTTGAAAAATGAAAATCCATATATGCACATTAGGGAGTTTGAGGAAGTAGTTGCAACTTTTCATAGTCAAAATGCAACTGATGACATTATGAGACTTAAGTTCTTTCATTTCTTTTTGAATGATAGAGCTAAGAGTTGGCTATACTCGTTGAGACCACGAACTATTGGGTCATGAAATGAGATGACTCAAGTCTTCTTTAATAAATACTTTCCCCAACATAAGACCAACGCTTTAAAAAGACAAATCTCCACCTTTGCACAAAAGGACAGTGAGACTTTGTATCAGTCTTGAGAGAGATTTAAGGAGTTGTTGAGTATGTGTCCTGACCATGGGTATGAGAATTGGCATTTAATGAGCTATTTTTATGAGGAACTTACACCTAGAAAGCGTCAATTTGTGGCGATGATGTGTAATGGTGAGTTCTTAAAGAAAGATCCTAATGAAGCCATAGAATACCTCATTGAGTTTATTGAAAAAGCTCACACTTGGACTGGACCTAGTGCTACTGAGAGTACAAATAGGTCACGACCTGCAGAAAACCCAAATGGTGGTAGAATTGACCATCTCAGGGACGAGGATAACCTAAAGGCTAAGGTTGAGATGCTCACTAGGGAGCTAGATGTGTTAAAGACTAAGGACTTAAAGCCAACACATGTGGCTAATCATGTAGTGTCTTTTAGACCATGTTTTGTGTGTGACGGGGTAGATCACCTCGCCCAAAAGTGTCCCACACTTGCTGAGATGAGAGGGATGTATGAGGAACAATGTAATGCCTTAGGTGTGTACAAGAAGCCTTTTACACCTTACTTTGATATCTATAATCCGGAGTGGCGCAATCACCTAAATTTTAGCTGGAAGTGTGAAAATCAGCCGTCTAGACAACCCCTACATCATATACTGCACCATATCATGCACCTTCATCTTCTACGAGTCCTTTAGAAGACATTTTTCATGCTTTTATTGAGGCACAAGGTAAGACTAACCAAAAGTTTGAATCTTTGATTACGCAAGTTGTTGAAGAAAACAAGGAGATAAAGTGCGAAGTGTCCAAATTGATGAGCTCCTTGAGTTTGAATGAGCGAGGTAAGTTCCCTTCTCAAGCTCAGTCTGCTTCCCATGGTCAACATATGGCTCAAGAAAATTTGAAGGAGGTCAATGCCATTGTAACATGAAGTGGTAAGTCCTTACACATCTGAACAACTGATAAGCCAGAGGATGTTGAAGAGGAACAAAGCAATGATAATACCGAGTTGCCTAAGAAAGCCAAGGTAATTAAGAGCCCAGTTAAGGTACCATTTCCTCAAGGTTTAAAATCTGGTATGCAAACTTTGGATTCTAGCCATGAAATCTTGGAGAACCTAAGGCAGGTAAAGATTAATCTTCCTCTTTTGCATGTTATTAAACAAGTTTCTACTTATGCAAAAGTTCTCAAAGATTTGTGTACAGTTAAGAAGAAGCACCATGTTAAAAAGACAGCATTCCTGATAGAATAAGTTAGTGCTCTAATTGAGCAGCAAATTCCTCCTAAGTACAAGGATCCTGGTTGTCCAACCATTACATGTAATATTGGAAATCATGAGTTTTGGCAAGCATTGCTAGATTTAGGAGCTAGTGTAAATATGATACCTTATTCCATTTATTTGCTGCTTGGTTTGGGTGAAATTAAGCCCACTTCTGTTGTGCTTCAATTGACTGACCGTTCAGTTAAGAAACCGAGAGGAATAGTTGAGGATGTTTTGATCCAAATTGACAAGTTTTACTACCCTATTGATTTCTTAATCCTTGATACTAGTTCAGTTGTTGACTCTAACTCTAAGATTCCTCTTATATTAGGTAGACATTTCCTTAAAACTGCTAAAACACTTATAAACTGCAATAATGGGCTGATAAAACTATCTTTTGGAAACATGACCATAGAGGTCAACATATTCTACATCAGTAGGCCAACCCAGGGAGGATGGTGAGTGCCAACAAACATACATGATTGACACAGTCATAGACAAGATAGTTCACACAACTCATGATTATAATTCCCTTGAATATTTCCTTGTTAATTCTAAGTTTGATACTATTAGTGATTCATCTGATGTTGTTGATATTTGTGTTATTTTTTATAAAACTCGGGATTATGGAACATAGGCTTGGCAACCGAAATTTGAGGAGTTGCACAAGAAAAGTGAAAAACAAATTCCTTCAAGTATGGAGAGTCCCAAATTGGAATTGAAACCGCCGCCCTCAGGTTTAAAACATGTATTTCTCTACCTAGGTGACACTTTTCCTGTTAGTATTTCTTCGAAATTGAATGTGGATAAGTTTAAGAAATTTTAGTTGATCGAGTTAGAGGAGTTGAGAAATTATGCTTATGAAAACTCTAAAATCTATAAGGCGCGTTTCATGATAAAAATATTTTGAGAAAAACATTTAAGCCTAATGATCGGGTGTTCTTATATGACTCTAGACTCCATAAGCACTCAGAAAAACTTCAGTCTCGGTGGACCGGCCCTTTTGTAGTGAAGAATATTTTTGAAAGTAAGGCGGTAGAAATAGAGGATCCTAAGAATAGTCGGATCTTTAAAGTAAACGGTCAACACCTTAAAGTAATAATTGATAGGCAAGTTCCAGAAATAGAAGACATTCCACTTGTGGATTCAGTCTATCAACCTTGACCACACCATGCAGGTATATTTCTCTTTATTTGTTTTGTTTTATTTTTGGTTTCTCTTATTTTCTTTCTTTTTGTTTTTGTTTGTTGTTGTTTTATTTGTTTTTGTTTGCAGTTTAGTTTCAATTTTTCATTTCAAGTTACCATCTCCGATGCTTAGCGAGCTACCCACATCACTCATCAGGTGTATTCTACACTTTTTAGTTACTCTCCATTCAAATTTGATTTTTAAACATTGAAGATAATGTTTCATTTAAGTTGGGGGGTGGTGGTGCAAATTTAATATTTAAAATGCTTGTTGGATTCTGTGGCATATTTTCATGTGTCAATATTTTTTTTTAATTTGCATCACACGTACATCATTTTCACATGTGTACTCATTCTCATTCATAGCTATCTTTGTGAATTCACCAAACCCACCATAATCATTTTTTTAAGCAATCACATAACCCCTAATGCACTCACCCAAGATTTGTGGTAAGATGATGGTTTGACACATGTAGCTAGAGAACTCATTTGCTTAAGTATTCATGTGAGTCTTGGAGAGGATTGAGAGTCTACAAATGCAATAAATTGTGGTAAGTGTTAATTGATATGTTGAATTGGGCACTTCTTTTGAGAATATCATTACATGGTTTGTGGTAAGATGGTGGATATACTTGGAATATGACGAAGGTCAACTTAGGATCAACGCTTGAGCCTTTCAAGCTAACCATTTCTATCATAGAACCTTAGTAGCCAACTTTGAGCCAACAAACACATGTAACTTTTTTTTTTTTCATATGCCCACATCATCCATGCCTCTTCACATTGGAGTATATAGCCTATACACTGATTTTTCAACCCTTTTTACTTCCAAGTATATATTAGGTGTGGAATTTACATTTTATTTCTTTTGTGTTGAGTTTTTCAATTAAACAAATAAGTCAAGGTTGGGTAGAAATGTAAGAATACCAAAGTGGCATGTGTTTGTTCATCAAATTATTATGAATAGAGAAAAGAGAGAGAGAGAGAGAGAGAGGAGGAAGAAGAAGGAAAAGCATTATTATTCGATGATCTGAAATGTTGGAGAGTACATCAAGTGAGAAGTGTGGTCTATTGAGATATTTAATAAGATTCCCTTGGTATGTACTTGGAAGTTTTTGAATCATTTTCATCATTTTTTTTTATATATCCCCAAACTCAAGCCACGTTACAACCTTTTGTGTTGACCGTTCTGATCCTAAATAAGTTTTTGGAAAGAGTGGTGGAAGTCTCATTTGTTAGTGTTCCTATCATAAGATCAATATTTGTTTGCTGCTTGTACATAATTGTCTAATTCTCCATGAGAGTGTGTATACACCCATTGTCAACTCCATAGAGAAAATCCTCACAAGAAACACTTTTACACTCGTGACTTATGGAGTTGAACCTTTTGCTTGAGATGTTCTTGATGTTGCCTGTGTCATGGCTTCTAGTTAGATGGATATAGTTTGGAACATACACTGTAACACCTCGTCCCCGAAAGTCTGGAGAGTTAACTCATATTATCTGATACTCAACTCCAACATTGTTAATACTCTTCCAAAAGCTCCAAATCGAACGTAAACACTTCAAATTTAATTAACCACACATACTCGTATATAAAATCCACAATACAATAACCCCAAAAATTACCCACTTCTCGACATGTCACATAAACTCACATTTCAACAATATAATTATCAAAAATCACTAATACTCATCGAAAAATTTCAATTCTTAATCCATTATTCTTAAGTCATCTCACACAATTCTTCATGGTCCTGGTTCTCAGCTAAAATATCCAAAAATCATCTGAAAATATTGGAGATAAAAGGGGGTGAGTTATCAACAACTCAGTAAGCAGAGAACATATACTAGTAAGCAAACATGAGCATTTACAGATTTCAGAATGCATAACGAAACACTTTTTATTTTCTTTTCAGAATGCAGAGTCACAACATGCTATCAAAATATCAGAGCAAAGGTTTAAAAAAAATATATTCTTATTCAAAGTCTTTTGGCATAGCATAATTGATCACCATCATACCAGAACATCACAACGCATCAGAGGCCATGTTTAACCCTCGTGGTAGGGTTGTACAAACCCCGGTAGTTAACCAAGCAAAAACGGAATGTGAATCTTCCCCTTATTTATTCTCGGAGTCCCGAGTGTGTACACAGGAAAGACCACCAGAAAATCACTTTGTTTCCAAAGTGGGTGCACCAGAAACAGAACAGTTGGTACCAACCCAAACAGAAGCCATTATTAGCACCTGTCGTAGGTCAAATAGGTCACCAACCACAAACCACATCCCGATTCAGAATGTCATGCCAAAAGTTTTCAGAAATCACATCATATCAGAGCACAAAACATATTCAAAACAGAACAAAGTTTTCAGAAATCACATCATATCAGAGTACAGAACATCTTCATAACAGAATAGAATTAGATCACAAAATATAATTTTATGCACAAACTTTCATATTCACTTTCTTTTGCACAGTTCAGAAGCGAAATGCAAAATAGCTCATGTCTACACCAGTCATGCCAAGAAACACTTTATTCTTAAACAGAATCTCATGAGTAATGCAAAACAAATAACTGAGATAGTTCAAATCTCTTTTCAAAACAAAACATGGATATTTTCAAAAATCAACCTCAGCCCATTTTATTTTTCTGCAAATCTAGCATAGGAACCCCCTTACCTGAACTTCTTAGCTTTTCAGAATTTTTCTCAAAAATGTCGAGTCGACTATAAATCGTCACCTATAAAATAATCACGTAATTTCCATAAGTTTTCAATCAATCACGGATTTTGATATTTAAACTTAAGCTTCTAAAATAACCTATTTTCATTCCTCAAAACATAAAATCCTCATAATCTCATCATCACTTCCTAAAATCACCAATATCCACCAAAGCCAACGTCAAACTCAAAACACCAATATTTAAACCTGAAACAGCCAATAAATCTCATAGCATAAACCAATCACACAAACAACTCCATCATCCAATCCAACCGACCCCCTTACTCCTCAGACTCAGTCCGGCACAACCAACCAATTCATAGTAAATATGAGTTAGTGCAAAAATACATTTAAATCTCAAAAGTTCTTTAGAAAAATACTTAAAATGCTATAATATAATTTTTGAAAGATCACGGAGGTGCTAGAAGTAGCGGCACAACAACAAAATAGTGCAAAATGCACTGTGGTCATGGGTCTCAAATATCCATTTTTGAATGGGGACAAACCAAGACCCGAAATTGATAGGGTAGGATTTAGGGATGTCGATGAAGCTAATGGTGGTGATGGTTGGCCGTGGGTGGCAGCGTAGAGGGCGGTCGAAGACTACAAAATCCAAAACAGAAATAGAGTTGGATGTACTTCACCGATGACAGATCGGGGCTAAGGATGGGTGCATTGGGTTGCTAGGAGGTTGGAGATGAAGTGGTGAAGAGATGGTGGCGCGACGGCGGCGCTGGAGGGAAGAGAAGGCCGCGGCATGGCGTTATGTGTGGGGGCTCACGGCGGCGCGAGGGAGGCTGGGGTTGAAGGGGGTGGTCGCCGGAGGGAGGGGAAGCTAATGGGTCGGGCGGTGTCGTCGGATTGAGGCGCACGGGGGCGGGCTGGTGGAGAACGACGCAGACGCAGGGAGAGGAAGAAGACGTCGCGCGCGGGAGAGAGAGAGAGAGAGAGAGAGAGAGAGAGAGAGAGAGAGAGAGAGAGAGAAAGAAAAAGAAGAAGAAAGAAAAAGAAAAGGAAAAAGAAAAAAGAAAAGGAAAAAAAATGGAGGGAAAGAAATGAGGTCCAATCCTCACATTTTGGGTCACAAAAATGATCCAATGAAAAAAATTTTAAAACAGCAAGTCAATTAAAATAATTTAAACGTAATGATAAAATAAAAATAAAATAATTAAATCCAACATCACAATAATTTTAAAACCCACAAACAGCTAATTTAAATTTAAAAAAATAATTTAAATGCAAAACAATATTTAATATTAAGAAAGCATATCAATATAATTTTCAAATTAAAAACCATAAAAATAAACCAACTAAAAATCCGATAAATTTAAAACAAGAGAACCAATATTTAAATTAATTAAAAAAATCCTTCAATTAAAAAAAATACACTAAAAATTCGGGGTATCACATTCTCCCCACCTTAAAAAATTTCATCCTAGAAATTTGTAAGATCAAACATTAACGCCAAGGCAAGATACAAGATACAACTCAGAACATGCTTGAGAAAAACATACCATCAAAACTCCCAAACAACCATGAGCAATGCTCTCTCAAGTCTACTCCTATAGGCGATTCCGTCATACTCGTTTTAGTCCCCCAGTGGCACATCACGTCCAGTATTCCTAGGGTGGCTATGATATCCAAAATCTCATTTTCCACAAGAGCCTTAATACAACACCCAAGGAATCCCAATGATTAATAGCTCTATTCAATAATCTATACTAGCCTCAATCAACGCCTACGGTATAACTTCCAAACCTTCATTGTAACCTTTGGTGACCTAATGGTCACTTCCAAAGTTAACCATCAATAACATAATTGGTACAACTGGTTGATTAATCTCCAACTACAAGCATCGTTTCAAAAATTCAAGTCACCACTAATTCCTCAAAATCAGCACAAAATTTGAACTCCTAATTACAACCAAAATATGACTACTGCTACGCACTCTGATAATTCGCTACATGCAAAAAATTTATGTCCTCATAAAAACAACACCATCGAGTACAAGGTGGCTCCATACGTACTAACCAGAAAACTCTTATCACATTTTGGTAGAAAAATATTTGATCTCCCAAAACCATGAATTATTAGACTTTTTCCTCAAAATCTCCAAGAATGCCTTCTCGAACCTACACGAACTATCATCCTTAAATTTGATATGGATCAAATCCCAAAACCTGCCATTATAAACCCAAACTAATAACAATCATTATCCAAACTAGATCAACATTTTTAATCCTCAAAAAATACACAAACTAGATCTTTACCTTCCATTTCCAAAGAAATATCTCCTGAAAAATTCTCATATCAGTAACTCAACTTTGATAAATCCTATTTTAATGGTTACCGACTAATCAGTCTCCAAAATGAAGCAAGCTAGCACACTAAGCCTACGAAATTAAAAGCTTAAATCTTATTACAAATCAGTCCTTCAAATCTGTAATTCTAAAACCTTAAATTATAAAAGAATCATTTTCTGAAATCTGTAAGATCGATGAACTTATATCCAATAATAAAACAATCGACTCCCGAAGATTTCAAAATCTAAAATATTAAATGATAACAAATCATTTTCCTAAAGCCTGCAAAACCTTAACCCTTTGGTGAAATTCCCGTAAATCTATCTTTAAAGTTTGTTGAACTTACAACCTCTTATTCTAAAGCCTCGTGTCATACATCCAGGAAATCAAAAACCTCAAATATCCTACTCCCCAAATAGATCACCCAGACCATGTCGTTCCTTTCAAACCTCGATATTATAAAAGCAAACCAAGTCGATAAAAGTTCAAGCCTACTGCACTAAATATTTATACCTAACAATAGCATTCTCAGTCGTACCATCTTCCTACCATAACTTAATCCTTAACCCACTTTTCAACTTCGAACTAAACGAACAAAATAAAATAAAACAAAACAAAATAAAATAAAATAAACTTAATAAATAAAATAACATAATTTCAATTCAGATAAAATAAAATCAAATAAAATGCAATAAATTCAATTTAAATAAAAATAATAATAATTTCAAATTAAACCTTTAAACTTTTCTGGTACTGCACATATGGTTTTAACCATTCTTAGCTATATCTTTAACCAACTCAAATAGTCCATCCTACCATCTAATATTGTAAACCCGACATCGCTCTAAACTCTCGTACATCTTTAGAATCTAAACCACAAAAATCTAAACCTAAAATCTTATAAAGATTATCTCTTATCGTCCACAAAGTAAGCTTGTCAGATCTAAAATACCTAAACCTCAAAATCTCAAAACTCAATCATAAAGTCTGCAAAATTTAAAACCTTAAATATCTACAAAATCAGCTCTTATTCTATACAAATCTATACCTCAAATATGAAGTTTCCACCTAAACCCACGGATATCCAAAACTCAAATGTTTTTAGTCTGCAGAACCTCAAACCTTGGCTCTGATACCAACTCCAATGCCCTGTCCCCGAGGGTCCGGAGAGTTAACTCATATTACCTGATACTCAACTCCAACATTATTAATACTCTTCCAAAAGCTCCAAATCAAACATAAACACTTCAAATTTAATTAACCACACATACTCGTATATAAAATCCTCAATACAGTAACCCCAAAAATTACCCATTTCTCTACATGTCACATAAACTCACATTTCAACAATATAATTATCAAAAATCACAAATACTCATCGAAAAATTTCTATTCTTAATCCACTATTCTTAAGTCATCTCACCCAATTCTTCATGGTCCTCATCCTCAGCTGAAATATCTAAAAGTCATCTGAAAATATTGGAGATAAGAGGGGGTGAGTTATCAACAACTCAGTAAACAGAGAACATATACTAGTATGCAAATATGACCATTTACTGATTTCAAAATACAGAACAAAACACTTTTTTATTTTCTTTTCAGAATGCAGAGTCACAACATGCTATCAAAATATCAAAGTGAAGGTTTCAAAAAAAAAATATTCTTATTCAAAGTCTTTTGGCATAGCATAACTGACCACCATCATACCAGAACATCACAACGCATCAGAGGCCATGTTTGACCCCCGTGGTAGGGTTGTGCAAACCCCGGTAGCTAACCGAGCAGAAACAGAATGTGAATCTTCCCCTTATTTATTCTCGGAGCCCAGAGTGTGCACACAGGAAAGACCACTAGAAAATCACTTTGTTTCCAAAGTGGGTGCACCAGAACAAGAACAGTTGGTACCAACCCAAACAGAAGCCACTATTAGCACCCGTGGTAGGTCAAATAGGTCACCATCCACAAACCACATCCCGATTCAGAATGTCATCCCAAAAATTTTCAGAAATCACAACATATCAGAGTACAAAACATCTTCAGAACAGAACAAAGTTTTCAGAAATCACATCACATCATAGTACAGAACATCTTCAGAACATAATAGAATCAGATCACAAAACATAATTTTATGCACAAACTTTCATATTCGCTCTCTTTTGCACAGTTCAGAAGCAAAATGCAAAATAGCTCATGTCTATACCAGTCATGTCAGGAAACACTTTATTTTTAAACAGAATCTCATGAGTAATGCAGAACAAATAACTGAGGTAGTTCAAATCTCTTTTCATAACAAAACATGGATATTTTAAAAAATCAACCTCAGCCCATTTTATTTTTATGCAAATCTAGCATCGGAACCCCGCTTACCTGAACTTCTTAACTTTTCAGAATTTTCCTCAAAAATGTCGAGTCAACTATAAATCGTCACCTATAAAATAATCACGTAATTTTCGTAAGTTTTCAATCAATCACGGATTTTGATATTTAAACCTAAGCTTCTAAAATAACCTATTTTAATTCCTCAAAACTTAAAACCTTCATAATCCCAAAATATATCATCACTTCCTAAAATACCAATATCCACCATAGCCAACATCAAACTCAAAACATCAATATTTAAACCCGAAACAGCCAATAAATCTCATAGCATAAACCAATCACACAAATAACTCCATCATCCATTCCAACCGACCCCCTTACTCCTCAGACTCAGTCCGGCACAACCAACCAATTCACAGTAAATATGAGTTAGCGTAAAAATACATTTAAATCTCAAAAGTTCTTTGGAAAAATACTTACAATGCTATATTATAAATTTTGAAAGATCACGGAGGTGCTAGAAGTGGTGGCACAACAACAAAATAGTGCAAAATGCACTGTGGCCGTGGGTCTCAAGTACCCATTTTTGAATGGGGACAAACCAAGCCCCGAAATTGATAGGGTAGGACTTAGGGATGTCGGTTAAGCTAATGGTGGTGGTGGTTGGCCGTGGGTGGCGGTGTAGAGGGAGGTCGAAGACCACAAAGCCCAAAATAGAAATGGAGTTGGATGTACTTCACCGGTGATAGATCGGGGCTAAGGATGGGTGCATTGAGTTGCTAGGAGGTTGAGGATAAAGTGGTGAAGAGATGGTGGCCGGAGGTGGCGCGACGGCGGCGCTGGAGGGAAGAGAAGGCCACGGCTTGGCGTTATGTGTGGGAGCTCACGGTGGTGCGAGGGAGGCTGAGGTTGAAGGGGGTGGTCGCCAGAGGGAGGGGAAGCTAATGGGCTGGGCGATGTCGCCGGACGGAGGCACACGGGGGCGGGCTGGTGGAGCACGACGTGGACACAGGGAGAGGAAGAAGACGTCGTGCGCGGGAGAGAGAGAGAGAGAGAGAGAGAGAGAGAGAGGAGAGAAAAAAAAGAAAAAGAAGAAGAAAGAAAAAAAGAAGGAAAAAGAAAAAATAAAAGGAAAAAAATGGAGGGAAAGAAATGAGGTCCAATCCTCACATCTTGGGTCACAAAAATGATCAAACGAAAAAGATTTTAAAACAGCAAGTCAATTAAAATAATTTGAACGTAATGATAAAATGAAAATAAAATAATTAAATCCAACAACACAATAAATTTAAAACCCACAAACAGCTAATTTAAATTAAAAAAAATAATTTAAATGCAAAACAATATTTAATATTAAGAAAGCATATCAATATAATTTTCAAATTAAAAACCATGAAAATAAACCCACTAAAAACCGATAAACTTAACACAAGAGAACCAATATTTAAATTAATGAAAAAAATCCTTCAATTAAAAAACAAATACACTAAAAATACGGGGTATCACATACACACTCTGTGGATTGCTTGTGATAGAGTTACTGAATTCTTAAGATTGATTTGATATGTGAATCTAGAAAGTGTGACTTGGTGGCCTTCGTGTGTGTTTTTTTTTTTTTTTTTTTTTTTTTGTCTCCATCGTTGTTTTGGCATGAAAATTGCTCGGGACTAGCAATAAGTAAGTTGAGGGGTGTGATGAGTGTACGCAAGTGCACTCTAAATAGCTTATTATTGGACTAAAATGCTAAAATGTGAATAGAAATCATAGGAATTAATGTGCATTTTTTAATTAAGTTTCTATTTACTTTGAGATACTCTTAAGAAGATTTTTATGTTTAATTTCAGAGTCTATAAAAGAACAAGTCAAAACACATTCAAATTCAAAGGACTTTCAAGTGGACAAGATGTTTGAACAACCTAAGAACTTTCAATGAGTGTAGGACTCTTCAAATAAGGACAATGATAGGGTTTGAGAGTAATTCGAATCAAGAGAAAAAGTCAGTCCGCAATTCATTAGAAGACAACCTGTATATACTTTCGTATTTTAATCGTAACTTTCCACTCAAAAATTAGATTGATTAGATTCTTCATGCTTTAGAAAGCTATCTTAAAGGGCTAAAAATTTCTCTCTAATAAGGATTTCTAAATTCAAACTCCTAAAGCGCATAAATGGCTGCCAAGATGAATCCTAAAATTTAGGCGATTTTGTATGCGGGAATATGAAAACATTAGGATTTCTTTCCTACCCTATATAAGCATTTCATTAGTATGAAATTGAGAGCTTTTGAAGAGGGAGATGGCTCAGTACTGAAGAACGAAGAGATAAAATTATTTTCTATGGCCGCCGTTTGCTTTAATTTTCTCTTGAGATTTTTGTTGTCCATTATATTTATGGGTAACTAAATTCTCAAGTAAGGCTAGGGATGAACTTGTACATTAGATGGTATTTTTAATTTATGTATTTGATTTTCGATTGCTAAAATTTGTTTGTTTTATCATTCTCAATTCATTATTGATGCTTTCTTCTCCGAATAATCATAGAATTTATTCTATTTATGGATTCGGTCATGCTTTCTCTATTGAATGGATTAGTTCTTTGATTATGTTTGGATCAATTATTTATCTATATTGATTTAATTCTTTGCTAACATATTACTCCCTGAGTATATTGTCGTCGTTGAATTTTCTCAATAGAGATAATAATTTACGTATTTTAAAAGTGGTGAATGATTTTTCAAATGGTTACATTTGATTTAATTTTGGTTTATAATTCTATACATTCCGATTGGGGATTTTCGAAATTGAGTTCCCAATTGAGTTATTCAATGAATTAAGAATAATTAAAATACCGGATTTATGCAAAGGGATTTCCGATGCTTTACTGTTTGTCAAATTTGAGTACTTTTTCTATTAGCCAATTTGCTTCACTTTAATTTGCATTTAAAATTAATATTTGTTCTCCATTAATCATTCAATATTTTTCTTTAGTTTTTTTGTTCCTTCTACTATTTTTTTAATTTATCTCTCTGTGGAATCGACACTCCAAAGCTATGCTACAACTACCGCGTTATTCTTTGAGTGTAATCAGGGCACAATAAGAGAACGTGTAAAAAAGATTTGCTAAAGGAAAAATTTGATGCTAGTAAAAGAGAATGTGGGAAGGAAGGTTTGACGTGGGCGCAAAAACCTTCGGTAGAGAAGGTTGTTTTGAACACGGCTAATCTTGATGTCGTGCAGGTTATTTCTATAATCAATGAAGAGGAGGAGAAGGTACCCGAGAATAATTTACAGAAGGTGTAGCAAGATGACATGGAATTGATCAATTGTGATGCCCCGACTCCCACGTACAAAAACAGGAGAATCGTGACGTCGGGATGATGACAACACGGGCCACACATCCCAATGATAAGTGCTAAAATGTGTGCAACATGCAAGAAGTGCACAACAAAAGTCGCATCAGTTAATTAAAAGCTAGCCAACTAAGTACCAGATATTTAAATACAGATATCCAAAATAAATTGCCTTAAAAAATTATACAGTTATCTAATATAAATATAATACAAACCAAATACACAGTCAAAAAGTGGGAAACAAATCTCAATACACGAGCAAGTGATCCCAAATCACTTCTTCGGCGGAGCCGAATCCTCAGGCCCTTCGTCCTCATCTACATCAAAATCTGCGATACCATAAAACGGTACTGCAAGGTATCAAATACCGTGAGATTATGAATCTCAGCAAGTAATCAACCAAGCCACCCAAGAGATAAAAATGCATTAATGCAGCCAACAAATATGAGTACATGACAAAACACAAATGTGACCCAAAATCTCATTTTCTCCGAAAATGATTATTTTCCAACACACGCCAAAAACTCCATTTGACCAAAAACACGCCATGAATAATATCCATCATTTTTCTAGAAAATGTGCTCGTAACCATTAAATCATAAATCGACATAATCATTTATCGGACACTGTAGGCGGGACTCCACCATCATCCCTACTTACCAATATCCCTACCACGTGCACTGTAGGCGGAAATCACAGGTGAGACTATACCACCATGTCTGCTTACCACCATCCCTACCGCGTGCACCGTAGGCGGGACTATACCACCATCCTGCTTACCACTATCCCTACAGTTCCTTTTCTCACAAGAGGTACTATCAGAACACTGTAGGCGGGATTCTACCACTATCCCTGCTTACCACCATTCCTATCGCATGCACCGTAGGCAGAAATCACAGGCGAGACTATACCACCATCCCTACCGCGTGCACCATAGGCAGGACTATATCACCATCCCTGCTTACCACCATCCCTATAGTTCTGTTTCACACATGAGGTACCTATTAAAGCACTGTAGCCGAAAATCACAGGCGGGACTCTACCACCATTCCTGCTTACCACCATCTCTACCACATGCACCGTAGGCGGGAATCACAGGTAGGACTATATCACCATCCCTACCGCGTGCACGTAGGCGGGAATCACAGGCAGGACTATACCACCATCCCTACAGTCTCTTTACCTTTCTCTCAAACCAGTCAATCCAATCATTTCAAACATACTCAAAATCATTTCTCACATGAAAACCCAGTATTTCAAGTATATATATGAGCATGTATGCAATTATGCGAAAACTCAATTTTCAGTTACAAACATGAACATGCGTGTAAATGCATTGTATATGACACAACTCAATATTCAACAACCTACAAATCACAATATAGTCCAATGACACAAACAACTCCATCCTCTATTCCAACCTACCCTCTTACTCCTCAGACTTAGCCCGACACAATCAACCAATTCACAGTAAAACTGAGTTAGTGCAAAAATACATTTAAATCTCAAAAGTTCTTTGGAAAAGTACTTATAGTGCTATAATATAATTTTTGAAAAATCACGGAGGTGCTAGAAGTGGCTGCATAGCAACGTAACAGTGCAAAATGCACTATGGTCGCGGGTCTCAAAATGCTAGGTTTTGAACAGGGACAATCGAAGACTTGAGATTACTAGGAAAGGGCTAAGGGATATTGGTGAAGCTAATGGTGGTGGTGGTTGGCCGTGGGTGGCGGTTGGAGGCCAAAACACTCAAATCGAAAATGGGGGTGAATTGTCTTCACCGGTGGCGGATCGAAGCTGAGGATGGGTGGGTTAGGTAGCTAGGGGTCACTAGTGAAGAGGTGGTGGCCAAAGGCGGCGCAACGGCGGCGCGCGAGCTCAAGGGGTGTCGCAGCTTGAAGCCGTTCGTGGGGGCTGACGGGCACGAGAGGGGCTGAAATCGGAGGGGTGAGGTCGCCAGTCGGTGGGGAGATGAATGGGAGGGGCGGTGATGGAAGTGGGTGGTGTACCGCGGCGCTGTGGAGGACGACGCGGACGGGGGGAGAGAGAGGGAATGTGTTGCGCAAGAAAAGAGAGAGAGGAGAAAAAAAAATGAGGAAAAAAAAAGAAAAGAAGAGAAGAAGAAAAGAAAAAAAAAGGAAAAAAAAAGTGAGGGAAATAAATGAGGTCCAATCCTCACATCTTGGGTCACAAAAATGATCTAACGAAAATAATTTCAAAACAACGAGTTAAATAAAATAATCTAAACTTAGTGATTAAATAAAAATAAAATAATTAAATCCAAGAATAAACTAATTTAAAATAAAGAGCAATTTATATAATGAAAAATAATTAATAACAAGAAAAAACATTGAATTAACAATTAAAAATCTTAAAATAATATAACGTAAATCATCTAAAATTTAAAACAAGAAGCCCATAATCTTAATAAATGCAATATTTTACTTAGTCAAAATACACGCAAATACAGGGTATCACATCCTCCCCCCTTAAAATAAAATTTCGTCCTCAAAATTTGTAAGGTCAAACATGAATGCTAAGGCAGTTACAAGATACATCCCAGAACACGCTTGAGACAAACATTCCATCACTAATGCCCAAACAACTATGGGTACAGTTCTCTCAAGTCTACTCTCAAAGGCGATTTCATCATACTCGCATCAGTCTCCCAATGGCACCTCAAGTCTAGTACTCCTAGGGCGGCCATGTAATCCAAAATCTCCATTTCCACAAAAACATTAATACCACACTCAACAAAATCCAATGATTATTATTTTCATAACACAAACTACGCTAACCTCAATCGACTCCTATGCCAAAACTTACAAACCTTCATTGTATTCTACAAGTTGGTAACCTATTAGCCACTTCTAAAGTTATCCATCAGTAAGCATAATTTGCACCACCAAATGATTAATCTCTAATTACAAGTATGATCTCAAATTTCAAATCACCACAAATTCCTTAAGATCAACACAAGGTTTGAATCCATAATTATATCACAAAATAATACCATTGAGTACAAGGTAGCCCACCACCTACTAACCAGAAAACTCATACCACATTTTGGTAAAAAATTCTCAATCTCCCAAAACCATGAATTATTACACACTTTCCTCAATATCACCAAGAATTCCTTCCTGAATCTACACCAACTGTTATCCTTAAATTTGATATGGATCAAATCCCAAAACCTGCCACTAAAACCTCGAACTAATAACAATCATTATCCAAACTGGATCAATCATTCATTCCCCAAAGAAATAATCCCCTTGAAAATCCCTATATCAATAACTCAACTCTGATCAACCCTATTTTAATGGTCACAGACTAACCAATCTCCAAAATAAATCAAGCTAGCAAAAAGCCTGCAGAATTAAAACTCAAATCTTATTACAAATCAATCCTTCAAATTTACAATTCTAAAACCTTAAATTATATAAGAATCATTTTTCGGAATTTGTAAGATCAATGAACTTAAATCCAATAATAAAACAATTGACTTCCGAAGCTTTCAAAATCTTAAACATTAAATGATAATAAATCATTTCCTAAAGTCTGCAAAACCTTAAACCCTTGGTGAAATTCTCATAAATTTATCCTTAAAGTTTGTTGAACTTACAACCTCCTATTCTAAAGCCTTATGTCAAATCTCCACAAAATCTAAAACCTCAATCATTACTCCCCAAAGAGATCACCCAGACCATGTCGTTCCTTTCAAACCTCAATATTATAAAAGCAAACCAAGTCTATAAAAATTCAAGCCTACTACACTAAATATTTATACCTAACAATGACATTCTCAGTCGTGCCATATTCTTGCCATAGCGTAACCCTTAACCCCACTTTCAACTCAAAACAAATTAAAATATAATTGTAGTAAATAAATTAAAATACAACAATATAACATAAAATAAAATAGAATAAAACCAACAAAATAAAATATCATATGACAAAATGAATAAAACAAATGAAGTAGTACATAATAAAATAATTAAAACAAATAAAATAATCTACCATAAAAAAAATAACTAAATAAAATAACATACAATAAAGTAAATAAACAAACAAAGTAGCATAAAATAAAATAAATTAAACAATTAAAATAACATACTTCAAACAAAATAATCTCAAATCACAACTTTAAAATTTTCTGGTACTGCTCCTATGGGACATATGGTTTTATTCAGAGCCGAGTTGCTCTGATATCACCTGTGACGCCCCGACTCCCACATACAGAAACGCGGGAATCGTGACGTCGGGATGATGACAATACGAGCCACGCATCCCAATGATAAGTGCTCAAGTGTGTGTAACATGCAAGAAGTGCACAACAAAAGTCGCAGCAGTTAATTAAAAGTTAGCCAACTAAGTACTAGATATTTAAATACAGATGTCTAAAATAAATTGCCTTTAAAAAATTATACAGTTATCTAATATAAAAATAATACAAACCAAATACATAGTCAAAAAGTGGGAGACAAATCCCAATACAAGAGCAAGTCATCCCAAATCACTTCTCCGACGGAGCCGAATCCTAAGGCTCTTCGTCCTCATCTGCATCAAAATCTGTGATACCATAAAACTGTACCACAGGGTATCGAATACTGTAAGATTATGAATCTCAGCAAGTAATCAACCAAGTAACCCAAGAGATAAAAATCCATTAATGCAGCCAACAAACATGAGTACATGACAAAACACAAATGTGACCAAAAACCTCATTTTTTCCGAAAATGATTATTTTCTAACACACGTCAAAAACCCCATTTGACCAAAAGCACGCCATGAATAATATCCGCCATTTTCTTAGAAAATGTGCTCGTAACCATTAAATCATAAACCGACAACATAATCATTTATCGGACACTGTAGGCGGGAATCACAGGTAAGACTCTACCACCATCCCTGCTTACCACCATCCTTACCGCGTGCACCGTAGGCAGGAATTACAGGCGAGACTATACCACCATCCCTGCTTACCACCATCCCAACTGCATGCAACGTAGGCGGGACTATATCAGCATCCCTTCTTACCATCATCCGTACAGTTCATTTTCACACAAGAGGTACTTATCAAAGCATTGTAGGTGAGAATCACAAGCGGGACTCTACCACCATCCCTACTTATCACCATTCCTACCGCATGCATCGTAGGCGGGATTCACAGGCAAGAGTATATCACCATCCCTGCTTACCACTATCCTAACCGCGTGCATCGTAGGTGGGACTATACCTCTATCCCTGCTTACCACCATCCTTACAGTTCTGTTTCACACATGAAGTACTATAAGAGCCCTATAGGCAGGAATCACAGGCGGGACTCTACCACCATCCTTGCTTACCACGGTCCCTACCGCATGCACCGTAGGCAGGAATCACATACGGGACTATACCACCATCCCTGCTTACTACCATCCCTACCACGTACACCTTAGGACGGAATCACAAGCGGGAATCACAGGCGGGACTATACCACCATCCTTGCTTACCACCATCCCTATAGTCTATTTTCCTTTCTCTCAAACCAGTCAATCCAATCATTTCAAACATACTCAAAATAATTTCTCACATGAAAACCCAATATTTCAAGTATACATATAATAAGCATGTATGCAATTATGCGAAAATCCAGTTTTCAGTTACAAGCATGAACATGCGTGTAAATGCATTGTATATGACACAACTCAATATTCAACAACCAGCAAATCACAACATAGTCCAATCACACAAACAACTCCATCCTCCAATCCAATCGACCCCCTTACTCCTCAAACTCAGTCCGACACAACCAACCAATTCAAAGTAAAACTAAGTTAGTGCAAAAATACATTTAAATCTCAAAAGTTCTTTGGAAAAGTACTTACAGTGCTATAATATAATTTTCAAAGGATCACGGAGGTGCTAGAAGTGGCGGCACAACAATGTAATAGTGCAAAATGCACTATGGCCATGGGTCTCAAAATGCTAGATTTTGAACGGGGATAAATGAAGACTTGAGATTACTAGGGAAGGGCTTAGGGATGTTGGTGAAGCTAATGGTGGTGGTGGTTGGCCATGGGTGGCAGCGTGAGTGGCGGTTGGAGGCCAAAATACTCAAATCGGAAATGGAGGTGGATGGGCTTCACCAGTGGCGGATCGAGGCTGAGGATGGGTAGGTTAGGTAGCTAGGGGGTCACCGGTGAAGTGGTGGAGAGATGGTGGCCAAAGGCGACGCAATGGCAGCACACGAGCTCAAGGGGTGCCGCGGCTTGAAGCTGTGCGTGGGGGCTGACGGTGGCACGAGAGAGGTTGAAATCGGAGGGGTGAGGTCGCCGGCCGGTCTGGAGATGAATGGGAGAGATGGTGACAGAGGTGAGTGGCACACGGCGGCGATGTGGAGGACAACGCAGACGAGGGGAGAGAGAGGGAATGTGTCATGCGGGAAGAGAGAGAGAGAGGAGAAAAGAAAAACGAAGAAAAGAAAAAGAGGAAAAAAGAAAAAGTGAGGGAAAGAAATGAGGTTCAATCCTCACATCTTGGGTCACAAAAATTATCCATCGAAAATAATTTCAAAACAACGAGTTAAATAAAATAATTTAAACGTAGTGATTAAATAAAAATAAAATAATTAAATCTAAGAATAAACTAATTTAAAATAAAGAGCAATTTATATAATGAACACATTGAATTAACAATTAAAAATCTTAAAATAATATAACGTAAATCATCTAAAATTTAAAACAAGAAAGCTCATAATCTTAATAAATGTAATAATTTACTTAGTCAAAATACACGCAAATATGGGGTATCACATCAATGTTGAGATTGCTTTGTAGAATGTGAGAAATATTCAGCCATGTGATGATGTTGCCATTGAGGGTGAAGGATGATAAAGTGTCCAAAACTACATGATTAAGCTGCTAAAGTAAATGAATTGTTTAACAAAAAAATGAATTAAGCATGTAATTATGTAATAGTTTTTAGTACTTGACTCAATGTTAAATTCTGGTATTTTGCACTTGAAAAGAGTTGTAATGCAGCTGGTCCACACCAAAAATTAATACCCCAAATTTTTACTCCTTTCATATCTTATTTATGTTGTAAGGCATTATGGGAAAAATGTTAAAACACATGGGTATTCTTGAAAATACCCAACTGGCACAACAACATCAGAAGAAGGCACTAGAAACTCAGCTCACACGGGATGCAAAATGTAGGGGCTGGAACGTGGCTTGAGGAGCTTCACACACAGACAGCAGACTCACGCATGCGGAAATGCACTGCAAGGGAAAGAAAAGTGGAGCAAGACGCGAGAGCAGAGAGGGATCGTGGACTCACAAGAAGCTCACACGGGCAGACCAACTCATGCAAAACTGCAGCGATCGTGGCCTCCATTCAGCGCAAGGCGGCACTGCAGGGCTGGAGGTGAAATGGTGCAGAGCAAAATGCAGGGACCTGGAGACGTGAAATGCAGTGGGCTGGAGAAGCAAAATGCAGGGGCTAGAGACGTGCAACGCAGGACCTGGAACGATGCAAAACGCTAGGCTGGAAACATGAAACGCAACTGGAACGAAGGCACACGGAGAGTATAAAAAGAAAGCATTTTCCCGTGCGGCTCCTTCTCTTGTTTTCGGCAGTCTTTGTTTTTCGTTTCTATCTTTTGGGATTTTAGGTTTCAGATTTTTTATTGGAGATGATTTTATTTTCTTAGTAGTAGAGATTCTGGATTTTTTTTCGGTAGTTTGTTATGCACAGGGCACTCTTTTCAGAGTTTGAGTTTGCTTGTTTCAATTTCTATTTTCTTGAGAGAATGATGTTAGGCTAAGTTTACAGCTTGAGCTACAAGATATGGATTCTCTTGCACTAAACTACTGATTAGAGTGATTCTGATATGATATAAATCCATTTTATAGTTTTGCAAGTTGATTTTGTTGAGATAAGTCAAAACCAAAAACTCTTGTTCTTGTTCTACTGTTGACGTAAGGCACAGCAGAAACTTGGTAATATTTTCAAGGTTTTTCATGGTTAGTATTCATAATAAATTCATTTGCACTCTATAGATACTTTAGACTGAAAATCTGGTTTTAAATCTTCATTTTCCGATTGTTAATGCTTAGACTAGATTGACAATTGAGTTATAGAGTTAGACCTCTTAATCAGAGTTTGGAAAAGGAGGAAACATTCTTGTAGCCCAAGTGTTTGACATATTGTGTCACTTGTTTTGATATTACTACAATCTCTACATTTCTTGCACTCATTTCTCTAGCATTCAATTTCTTTTCTCATTTCTTTCTATTTCCATTCCTTTTTAAGTCTACAAGCATTCAGAAAATTATTCAAAAAAATAGAGAAAAGATCCAAACCACTCTTCAATAATATACTTCAAATCAGTACATAAATATACTTTTCTTGTTTCTTTTCTTGGTTGCATAAATAGCCCTTTCACCAACAAGCTCCTCACACAAAATACACTTCATTAAATGTTTGCTCAGCATAAATACTATTGTCCCTGTGGAAATGACCACGGAACTCATCCATCTACTACTTTGATAGATTCTGCACTTGGAAGACAGATTTAGAAAACCAACAAAGGACATATGGCTCAGGAGGGTTTGGTTATTATTGAGGAAGTGGTGGATGAGGAGGAGGTAGAAGTCTCGCTTGTGAAGCCTAGAGAGATTGTGATCTCTTCGACAGATATTATTGGGGATAATTCATAGGTTCTTGAAGATAATGTTATGGTGCTTGGAGATGGTCCTTCTATTCCTTCCAGGTATGTAGAAGAAAAGGCGAGCAAGGAAATTGAAGAATTGGTAGATTCAGTTGATGCTCATGAAAAAGAGTTGCCACAGTCTGGTGCAATTCTACAATCTGAAAGTGAGAGCGTTGATCAGGAGATTGATGGCTTTCCAAAATCCTTCTCTGATGGGGATGGGACTTACATTGAGACGCATATTCAAGAGAGAATGATATACTGTCAGATAATGAAGAGAAAAGTCAGAACCATGAGAAAGATATGCAACCTAGATTGAGGAGTTCTTTTCGAGTCATAAGCAGGCTTGCACGGCTGAATTTATGATGCAACCATATTTATATTAATATCAGAGGTCTTGGTACCTCAAGGAAGAGGTTGATGAAGCTAGTGAAATTGAAGAAACCTAGTATTCTAGTTCTATCAGAACCATTTGGGGATGATCGGCAATTTAGAAGGTTACAAAATTATCTTTCTTTTGAAGGCAATGTGTCAAATAAGGAGGAAGGTGGTAAGCTCTGGGTGTTGTGGGCAAGAGGTGTAAACATTACTGTGTTGTGTTCATGTAACTAAAGCATTACGTTGGTCATGGATATATGGTAGTCAGCAATGGATTTCCTCTGTACATGCCAAATGCTTGTATGGAGAATGTAGAACTCTTTAGGAGTCTCTTAAGAGTTTGAATCCGTGGACTATTCCATGGATGGTTCTTGGAGAATTTAATATAATCCGGTCTGATGTAGAGACGATTGGAGGGAGGTCTAGGCCTCGCATTGCTGTAACGCCCCAGTCCCGCACGGGTCGGAGAGTTACTTCCTATCACTTAAACTCACATTTCAACAATATAAAAAATAGACTCCAAATTCCCAATATCATATAGAAAATTCACTTCAATCTAATTTCTTCAATATAACCAATAATCATCTCACCCAATATCTCATAATCTTGATCTTCAGCTGAACCATCATAATATCTGAAAAATATTGTGGAGATAAGGGATGAGTTATCAACAACTCAGTAAACAGGGAGCATATACTAGTATGTAAACATGAACATTTATAAAGTTCGATATGCAAAACAAAACATTTACTTTCAGAATGCAAAAACAACATATTTATTTTCAGAACGCATAAACAAAACTTTGTACAAAATATCAGAGCGAAATTTTCAGAAAAACAAACTTGTTCCGAAAAAGAAAATCCTTTGGCATATCCAAACTGAAACATTATACACATATCATCTCATAGCATCACATCGGGACAAATACCATGTTTAACCCCCGTGGTAGGGTTATAAACCACCATTATACCCGTGGCTGGGCCGTATACCATGTTTCACCCCCGTGGTAGGGTTATAAATCACCATTATACTCGTGGCTGGGCCATATTCCATGTTTCACCCTCGTGGTAGGGTTATAAACTACCATTATACCCGTGGCAGGGCCGTATACCATGTTTCACCCCCATGGTAAGGTTATAAACCATCATTATACCCGTGGCTGGGCCTTAACAGAAACAAAACGGAACATCATCGGAATCAGATCACATTCAGATACAAAATCAGAACTTTATGCCAAGGTTTTCAGATGACACATCATATCAAAACAAGATACTGAATAGCTTCAGATCATTTCACATGTTTGAAATAAATAGAAACCAAAACATCTTCATTTATTCATAACATAAAATTTTAGATTTTCATATTCGCTCTTTTTGCATAGTTCAGAAACAAAATGCACAAAATTAGCTAATGCTTACACCAGTTATGACAGAAAAATATTTTCTCTTATATAGAATTTATGTATATGCAGAACAAACATATGAGGTCGTTTTCAGATTTCTTTTCAAAAATAAACATGCATATTTTCAAAGTCAACCTCATTTCATTTCTTTTATGCAAAACTAGTAAATGAACCCCGCTTACCTGGACTTCTTAGCTTATTCAGAAATTTTCCATAACAGTACTGAACAATTGTCACTCGTCACCTATAAAAATTCATGTAACTTAAATAAATCTCCAGTGAACAAATAAATCTCATATTACACCTGAAGTACCTATTTTAATTCATCAATACTTAAAATTCTCTTAACTCTAAATATCATCACTTTCTAATTTCCTCAATATCCACTTAAACGAATCCATACCGAAGAGAGTAATCAAATAAAAATTATGATAAATGAATACTGGTGTTTTTAAAATACTAAAGTACCCATAACATATTATAGATTAATAGAATATTATGACTACTTAAAATCCCATAAAATAAGGCCAATTTAAAAGACTGAGTTCAATTGAAAACTAAATAGTTAAAATTAACAATATAATCATTTTTTTTTTCTTTATGTATAATAAAATCCAAGCCTAATCATTAAATCATAACCAATTAAACCAAGCCCATTAAAACATAAACCCATTAAAACTAAAACCACGAAACCACATATCATAAAACTGCATCATGCTAAGGGGTAAAACTGTAATAAAAACTCAAAATTATTCTTCTTCCTACGTAATGATTTACGGGTGAAAACTATCCTAGTTTGAAAGCTTACCGTGAGGGAAGGGAGACGTGCGGCGGATCCTTGCTTACCAGAGGGAAGCTCGCGACAGCGGATTGGGGAGGTACTGGGTGGTCGGCGACGTGAAATAACACTGAGAGAGCGAGAGAGAGAGAGAAAGAGAGAGAGAGAGAGAGAGAGAGATGAGACGAAGAGGGACGGAGAGGAGGGCTGAGTTCGAGGGTGGCTTACCGAGAGGAGAGTGACGAACTTGGAATGGAGTGCAGCGCCCAACGATACTCTCTGTGCGGCGGCAATGACGTGGAAGAGGTTGGCGGCGACGGTGGCGTCGCTCGGCTGGTTTGCGTCAAATAGCGGCAAGCATAAAAGAAAATTTGCTCTATTTTCGGGGACTAAAACAGAGGTTTCTTCAGTGTTTGTCTGACCGTGGATGAGGCTGGGGGCTAGGTAGTGGGAGTTGTACCATGATGGCTGAGAAGGGGTGCATCGGTGGTGGTGCAGGGACGGTGCTAAGTGGGGTCGTAATGTAGAGGCAACGACTGGGCTACGTGGGGTTCACAGTTTGCCAACGGCTGTGCGGTGGGGCTATCACACGGTGACTTGACTTACGGTTTCTGCAAGGGGTGCACCCTCCACTGCTGGGTTGTTGAAAGGAGGAGGTGGCACACAGTGGTTTTGGGCCTAGGTGGTGGCCGCTTACAGTAGAAGGGTGGGCGTCGGTTTTTACGTGGAGAAAGGAGTTTGGCGTCGAACTAGGAGGGCGGGGTGGTTCTGCACAGTGGTTCAACGACGGCACAGGGTAATTCTCAAGATATAAGATGAAAGTGTATCTTTATATAGGTGATAAGAAAACCCTAGAGAAAGGGAAGAGATAGACGTGCATGGGTAGTGCCGTGCGTGGGGGGGAAAATAAATATAAAAATAAATTAATTAATAATCATTAAAGTCCAACAAAAGAAAAAGGCACAATAAAAATAAATAAAAGTCAATTAAAAACACTGCGACTCAATATTAATAAAATAAAATAATTAAAGTCCAACAATAAAATTATTCATTAAAGCAAAGAGCAATTTGAATGCAAATACTGATTAATATCAAGAAAATACATCAAAGTAAAATTCACAACTTAAGAATTATAAAATAAATCCAACGAGAAATCTGATAAATTTAAAACAGGAGAACCAATTTTTAAATTAAATAATAATAATAATAATAATAATCTTTTGTAAGAAAAAATAAATACACTAAAATACGAGATATCACAATTGCTATGGAGGAATTTAATTCATTTATAGACAGTGTAGGATTATCAGAGTTGAACTTCACTGGAAATCACATGTCCTGGTCTAATGGGCATAATGGCAAATCACGGAGCTGGGCTAGGCAGGATAGGGTGTTGATAAACTCAGCATGGATGTTGGACTTCTCAATGGGTTCTGGCTCCTATCTTCCAAGGGTAAGTTCAGACCATGCTCCTATGCAGGTGCGCATGGAGCCTGAAGAGTGCAATTATGGTTTTCGTCCTTTTAGGTTCCAGCAAATGTGGAGTAGTCATCACGGTTTTAAACATTATGTTACGGATGCTTGGAAGGTGGATCAAGCTCCTGTAGGTATGGTTGGACTTGCGAGGAAACTTAAAGCCTTGAGGGGAAAACTTCGAAGATGAACCGAGAAGTTTTTGGGTGGACTACTAACCATATTAGAGACTTAGAGGCGAGAATATGTTTGCTTGAAGAGCAGTTGTGAGAGGGGTTTTCGGAGGATTTGGAGATGGATTTGTTGGCTTCTAAGGTGGAGCTGTCTATGTGGGTTGGTAGAGAGGAAACCTGGTTGGCTCAATAAGCTAAGCAAATTTGGCTAGACAAGGGTGAAGCTGACTTTTCCATTTATCGAGTTATGGCCAATAAACACTCAAAACAGGTGAGAGAGATGAGGATTAATGAGGAGATATTTTTGAAATGTTAAGATATAAAATAAAATCTACCTCTTCCCATCAGCTTAAGCTTTTGGGATAAGTGGTAATTTCACATGATATCAGAGCAGAGGTCCTGAGTTCGAATCCTGACTCTACACTTTATTCCATTTAACTAAATATTCCACTTGTTGGGCCTACTCATTGAAGAGAAGTCTAGCCCACAAGTGAGGGGGAGTGTTAAGATATAAAATAAAATCTACCTCTTCCCATCAGCTTAAGCTATTGGGATAAGTGGTGGTTTCACATGAAAACACCTGAGGAGCTCCATTTGGGAGCGGTGGAATATTTTCAGAAATTCTTATCCTCTAACCATTAGTTTTCTCTTATAGACTTAGCAATTTGGCTTGAGAAAGTGGTGCAAGATGAGGGCAACAATGCTCTTATAGATTCCTTCAATCCAAGAGGTAAATGATGTTTTGTTTTCCATCCCTACTGATAGTAGTCCTGGTCTAGATGACTTTGGATCTGGTTCTTATAAAGCTTTTTGGGATATTGTTGGGGAGGATGTGGTGGTTGTTGTGCACAATTTCTTTTAAGGGGATATCATTCCAAAAGAGTTTACAACTTCATATCTTGTACTCATTCTGAAGGTGGATAACCCAAAAAGTTTTGACAAATTTCGCCCTCTAAGTTTGTGCTCAATCTTCTACAAGGCATCTACCAAAATTCTTGTGGGTTGCTTATCCCCCTTGCTTCCTCGATTTATTTCTGAGGAACAGTGTGCTTTCATTCCAGGTAGAAGTATTTTTGAGAATGTGAGTTTGACACAGGAACTAATACAGAGTCTCCATAAGCCTGTCCGAGGGGGTAATGTTGTTTTAAAAATTGACATGGGCAAAGCATATGACAGCATTGACCGGAATTTTCTGATTCATGTGATGTTGGCAATTGGTTTTTCTGAAACTGTTTGTAATTTGGTAAGGCAATGTATCTCTTCCCCATGGTATTCGGTGGTGATGAATGGTGTTACCAAGGGTTTCTTCCAAGGAGATCGGGGCTTGAGGCAAGGAAACCCTATCTCTCCTTATTTGTTTATCATGGTCGAAGAAATTTTATCTAGAATTTTGAAGAAGAGGTTTTATGAAGGGCGTATTGGTAGTTTTTCTCATCCAAGAGGTGCACCGATCATATTGCATCTACTATATGCAGATGATATTGTTATTTTCTCAAATGGTAGCAAAAAATCTCTAAAAGTGATTTCGGATTCACTAGCCCTTTATGAATCTTGGTCTGGTCAACAGGTTAGTAAGGAAAAATCATCGATTTTTTTCTAATCTCACGTAAGAAGCTCGGAGAAGACAGCTTCTACATGACTGGTTTTTCTGAAGGTGTGCTTCCATCCAACCAAGAATCAAACGCATGAAAAGTATGCAGGTTGTTCACTGGCATAGACCAAAATTGGGTCGGATTAAATTGAATGTTGATGGAAGTAGTAGAGGAAATCTGGGGAAGGCAGGTGCAGGGGGACTTTTACGTGATGCTGCTGGTAATCTGATCCAAGCCTTTTCTTCACCAATTGGAAACGGAGCCAATAATTATGCAGAGTTTATGGTTTTACTGCTGGAGGTATGAATTATTTGACAAAGAGGTTTGGACTCCATGATTGTTGTGAATTGGTTGAGACTAGTTAAGTGCCCTGTTTGGTACGTGGAGGAACTTATGGGGCTGCTCAGCAATAAATCTTTCTCCGTTTCTCATATCTTCAGGCAAAGAAATGCGCCGATAGATTTCTTGGCTCGTCTTGCGTCGGACACTGGTGTTGTAGAATTATCTTGGAGTTCGTTGGCATCAGTTCCTCCTCTATTGAGGGGATTGAGCAGGACTGATAAGCTTGGTCTTCCCTACTTCAGATATGTTTCAAACAGCTCCTAATTCATCTGTGGAGGGACTCTGTTGTGATGTTTTTTTGGATGTTTTGGTAAGTGTTGGCACTTATTTGTTTTCCACAGCTTATCCGCCATAGGTGATGTGCAATAAAATTCAGGAGGTGTTGTCCTCCTTTTATTAAAAAAAAAAAAAAAATAGTATTTTTAACTCTAAGGAGACAAGGTGTTACGTACACACTATGTGATGGCCATGGCAACTCTCATTTATTAGAGAGCAACTTTTCGTAGAATCTATCAAGTGATCTTTTAGAAGGTAACTTTTCATTCTATTATGTAATGTAGTTTATTAAATTTCATATAAAATCTAGATATTTTCGTGTCACATCAAACATATAATGATATAATTGAGATCTTAAATAAATTTTTTCTTACTCAATGAAGTTTAGAGGATAAAATCTCTCAACTATTATTCATACAGATCATTAAATTTAAATGAATTTTCTTATATTTTCACTTCAAATTTCATATTAAGAAGTCTAATATTATATAACAAAAAACTTTGAGATTCATATTAAAAAATTCTTATTTTTCTTAAACTTAGTTTAAATTAATCCTAGTGAGGCTGCATCCTTGAAAATAGATAATATATAGAAATTATACAAAATTTTGAGACTATAGGAAAAAAAATCAGAGAGAGGTATTTCTAAGTATATTGAAATTTTAGAAAAATTCTAGAAAGCATATGGGGATTATATATATATATATATATGTATATGGGGGAGGGGGAGGGGGAGGGTGACAATTCTCTATAGTTATGGAATTATCAATAAAATTTAGGGGAAATTTTGAAATTTCAAAAACTCTCTCTGAGCCCAACGTGGATCCGCCAGTGGCTGGTGACCCAATGTTCTTTTTTTGTTTTGTTTTTTACTTTTATTTTCTTAAGAGAATAAATTATAAGTATTTTAATTTTAATTTTAATTTATTTTCTACAAAAGAAAAATTATTTATGTTGATGATCTACTATGAAGATCGGACCGGAGTCAGGAGTCAGAGTAGAGTTCAATGAAGATCGGACCGGAGTCAGAATTACAAAGTTTAAAGCTTTGGCATAATGACAAGAAATAATTAAAAAGCCCACATGAACAGGATGTTTTATGGATTTATGGTTATAAAAAAATTATTAAAGAAACACGATGATATGTAAAATCGTAGTGGTATAATAACAGTAGAGATTTTCTTCGAGTGGATATTGTTAAATGAAGTGATCACAACTTAAACATCCAACCCAATTAAATGGTTCAGAAACCAAATCAATCATATAATCTTGTTTAGATTGAGAAACTATCTGAATTTATTTTATTTCATCTCATCATTATAATTTTCTTAAATTCTTACATAAAATATAATAAACAATTCAACTTTTTTAAATTTTAAAATAATAATAATATTAAAAAATAATATTCTAACAATATTTTATTCAATTTTTAACTTTTATATAAAATCTTCTCGCCATCCAAACGGAGGCTTATTCTACTTACAACATTCTCATCTCAATTTTATAGACTTGCTCATCAATCATTGAATTAAGAAAAATAATATTTATAATTCAAGTTCAGCATATTTATTTTAAAAAAATGAATAAATCTGAAATTCACGTGAATAAATCATTTTCTTAATAATAGGATCTTACTTTTTTTTCTCAAAACGAATGTGTGGTACTTTATGTATATCCTCTGACTTATCTAACATTAATATTAAATTAACTATTGTTTATAAAATAATAAATTTAAATATTAATTAGAGTATAATATATATAATGAAAAGTACTACAACTATAAATAGATTATATAAAAGTAATTCTACCAATTGATATGATTTTATGTGATTTGTCAAATATGTTTTATAATATAAATAATTTTATAATTTGATAAATCACATCAGTTTGTGAGATTAATTTTATATATTTATTTTGTGACTATGTATTTGAGTATTTCTAATAAATATTCGAGTAATTCAATATGGACTTTGGTTCAAGTCTATAAAAAGTTGGTTTTTCTTTCCACGTTCCCCCAACTGAAGCGGAAAGGGAGCAGAGAGGCAATAGTTAAGAATGGGTTATCGCCGGAAGCAGAAGAAGATGACATTAGAAAACTACGTCGATTTCTTTCTGTCTCATAAGCAACTCCATCTCACGATCCAATACCTCAACCAGGTTCTTCCTGTCTCCTTCATCTTTATTTTCCTACCTTCCTTCTTTTTGAATTTCCGCGTTACTCTTTCAATCTCATCGCTCCAAATCCAAGCAAAAGAACTTGTAAGAACGGTGCAACACATGGTTTTTATTTCGCAGGTCATCGACATGCACGGGTTGAAGAAAATCTACAATGCTCCTAAGGTGACAATTGATTTCCTCTCTTACTGTTTCTGCAATTGTCTTAGGCTCTGTTTGGCTGCCGAGAAAAATAGGACAGAATAGAAGGAAGTTTTACTTCTGATCGAATAGTTTTTCTTTCTACCCTTTCTATTTCTGAATTTAAAAAGAAACAAAACGGAGATGTAATCTTAGCTCATTAAGTGAGTGTTATTATATCTTCTTTTACTTCCCTATATTTGGTATAGAGAAAATGGAAGTAGTGCATTTACGAACACAATAAACATTCTGTTGAAGGAGTGCATTTACAAACACAACGAACATTCTGTATTTTTGTTCCAAAAGAGAGTCAAAAGTTTCACAAACTTGTCCAAAATATTATCTGAATAACCTATAAATTTGTTTCAATTTCTTACATTTTCTCATTAACCAAACGGATCCTAATTACGGATCCTTTGTTTCAACAATGCCACAGAAAGTGGTAACCGACGCAGTGAACACACTGGATCTCATGGATCCCTCGCGCTGCACACTGAACGACAACGTTTCGTCGTTGGCGTTCGTGGCTCTGGAGGACGTAATCGCCGACCTGAACGACCTCGACTGGCAAGAGTGCTGCGTGACCTCGATCCAAACCCTGAACTCATGGAAACACAGCGTCCCGGATTCCGGCACAAAGCAGATACCGATAAAGGATTCGGATCGGGGAGGCGTGGGTGAGGGGGGCGATGGAGCTTCGTCGTCGTGTGTTGTTGGATCGGAGCCAGGCGAGCAGCAAGGGAAGTCGAAGAGGAAGAGAATCAAGAGATCGAAGGTACAGGATCAGAGCTGCTAGAGTTGGCGGGTTGCGTTTCACTCCGAACTTCGGGTCGGTTGGAATATTCGGTTGGCTTAGGCTCTATTATATTTTCTTATAGTTTTTACATTACTTTATAATCTTTTTCAACTTTTGGACAAGTCGATAATTTCCTAAGCATGAAATTACGTATGCTTTTTATAACGAGTGCTCGGGAAAATGAGTGAAAATGAGAGTTGATATGGATTTGAATTTTCTAACGCGTTTGATTGAATTTAAGATGAGAAAAAGATTGACACATGAATTAGATATCATAATATTTATTGAACATTTAAACTTTTTTTAACAAATTCACTTGAGAATTTTATAAAATGTTGGAGGTCCACTTCATATATTTATTTTTTATATTCTAAACCTTAAAATTTGATCCATAAAACATACTTTTCTTGTCTATGTGCCCCCATGCGCACAAGGCACATTTTTAAGGTACTTCTATTTTCGAGAGTTGGCTTAAACTTTACAACAAGCCTTTGATAAAGAAGGAGATAAAATATCGCTCCATACCTAAGTTTGAAAAAAGGGTTCGCGCCGATTCAAATTGAATTGGTTAAAAATTGAACCGATTTTAGTAAACGTTTTGAATCATTCACTAAACCACTTCAATCGATCGATTTTAGTCAATTTTAAAGTAATTCACCTGTATTTTTTTAAAAATTGTTTAACAATTGAGTTTATTTTTTAATTTCAAATACAAAAGTAATAATAAAATATTATAAACCTAAACATATATTAACTTCTTCATCATTGTACGCAATAAGAAGAGTACAAAAATTGAAAGATAAAACATGTAATTCTTTTATTTCTTTAGTTGAACAAAAAAATTAGAAGATGAATGAGTATTTTATAGTAAATTTGTGATTGTGCATAAGGTAGTATATTTGCGATTTTTATTTTCTTCATATATGAGGCAAAAAAAAAAAATGTCGATAAATTACATGTTTAGTCGATGAATTTATAACTTCTTACTCTTTTATACATGATATTAAACACTTCAATTGCATTATATATGAATTTTAATACTTTTTTATCAACATTGAAATAACCGATTCAAAATTGTTATGAATAGCCCGATTCATTGAACCGGTTCTTACCCGATTCTAATTTTTTGAGCATTGTTTTATACACTACTACCAATCCTGCATGGTTATTCAATAGAAGATTGAAACATAAAAATTAAATAGAAATGCTAGATTTATAAAAAAACTCACACAAAGGCTCACAAATTGATGTGGACATATGTAATACGTTAAATCTTTATAATAAAAATATCTTTATAATCTAAGATAACACAATAAACTACATCATTTTCTAAATTTACTTTTGAGAGATCTCTTTATAAATCAAGCCTTTTTCTACGAGAATACTATAACTGGGTGACAAAATTTCTCCTTATTTATATCACATAACCTTAGCGACCTTAAGGGGCTGTTTGAATTCAAAATTCACCTCAACTCATCTCGACTTATCTCATCTTCATTATTACAACTTTTTCAAATTACCACACAAATATAATAAATAATTCAGCTTTTTCAAATCTCAAAACAAATTTTTTCAAATTCTCACACAAAGTATAATAAACAATTTAACTTTTTCAAATTTTAAAATAATAATAATATTAAAAATATAATAAACAATTCAACTTTTTCAAATTCCAAAACAAATTTTTCTAAATTTTCACACAAAATATAATAAACAATTTAACTTTTTCAAATCTCAAAATAATAATAATATTAAAAAGTAATATTTTAAAAATATTTTATTCTACTATTCACAAACCATCTCAACTCATTTCTGAATCCGAACTACTCTTAGACTTTACTGCCACAACTAATAAGGAAAATAAAATATGGTCAACGAAAGAAAAGGATATAAAAATGCGAGGCAATGAATGTGATAAAAAAACTGTGCCACAGAAATGGAACTAAGGATCACAACCACCAGTAGAGCCTGCAGAGTTACATGATCACCACCAAAGATAATTGACAATTCTATAAGAGCTTTCCAGAAATAAGGAAGGAAAGCAGGAGTTCGAACTTAGGAAGCTGGATAAATGGGAGACTAGAGGGAGCTAAGGTTCCAAAAGTTATTGTCTAGAGAGAGATCAGAGAGAGAGAGAGAGAGAGGAAGCTTTGAAGTTGGAAACACCACCAAATTCCAACTAACAGTGGCATACGATTTTACTCCCTCAATGTATAAACAGAAAGAAATTTGTTTGATTTCAAATGGATGCAAGATTACATGGTTTGCACCAGAACGAAAAAAAAATATTGCAATATTTTCCCCATGAAAAAGGGATTCTGTTATAAAGAACAGATGTGACGTTCATAATGTAATTGTGGCTTATTCAGTACATCCTCTCAACAAAATGTAGAGCAAATTATTTTGCAGTTAAACAATGCCAAATTGTCAAAGTACTATCAAAGAAACATTAGGATACATCAATTCACTTTCTCGTCGGATCTAAATGAGTCCTACAGACAAGAAGAAGAATGGTCGACAAACACAGGCAGATCCAATGAAGCACCTGCAATGCAATTGTATTCTTCAAGCATTTCCACACTCATGGATGTAACATCCTGTACATGCATTCAAATTCCCACATAAGAAGACTGCAATATAAGCAGCCAACATAATTTTTAGAAGTAACAAAGTCTCTTCAGCCTCAAAGAGAGATAGATATCATAGGCAAGCAGTTGAAAAGTCTCTTCAGCCTCAAAGAGAGATAGATATCATAGGCAAGCAGTTGAATAGCTTTAATTTATATAATTTGTATACATACATACATACATACATACATACATATATATTTAGAACACAGGCATATATTTATCGTAGTTGAATAACTTTACTTTCACCTAAAATGATTCTCAGAAAAAAAATATATGCTCTTTTTTCCAGCTTCTAGTAACCAAATGAAGCGTAAATGGAAGAAAAGAGCAGCATCGTAGCAATGATCAATAAAAATACCTAGCACCTTTAAGTGCTACCTTCTGCTTTAGAAAAAATGAGAAAAGTATTTTGCTGATCTAGTGGGCAGATCAGTTGGTTGTGTACTTTCTTCTGAGAAGGTAGGTTGTATATATTAAATTGTCAGAGTTGCAGGTTGCAACTTATTATTATCTTTTATCTGATTTTATATATCTGAAAGTGTCATTACCTTGCCATTCAATTCACGAATGTAGCCAACAAGCAGGAGCTGGATCTGTTGATCAGATAGATGGTCAATGTTTCCATCAATTACATGTGTACACTGCAAAAAGAGAACCAAAATTATGTGAATAATCTGGTGTTTACATACAAGGACGCAAAAGGATATAGCTAATCGAACATTTAAGGGTTAATTACTCACAATTTTTCTCTTAGCAATACAGGAGCAGTGGTCCCATCCAATGCTAACCACAACTTTGAAGCTTTTATTCATATCAACTTTGGCCCAACCAAAGTAAAGTCCAAAAACTTGGTCTGGAAGAGCAGATGTCCCATCCTCTGGATATATGTACGAGGTTGTTAACATCGAAAACAATTGCCACAATATGAAATAAAAACCCAAAGTAGCCACCAAACTAATGAATCAGATAATCAATTACACAAAATGTGTTGATCTTGTCTGTGAACATCAAGTTTCTCAGTTCCCAACAAGACATAGGATATTGTACATGTATTTCTTCTTCTCGACAAATAGAGCAATAAGAGAGCGACCAAAGGTTACTACTTTTTGCCCAGACATACTATCATCCTTATATGATCCCTCAGGAGGGGCCCAGACAGTGGAAATCACAAGCAATCCTTCACAACAGACTTAAATTATAACTTGACCCCAGCCCCACCAAGGGCCTAGTGGAATAAAACCGAGAATAGAGATCATGGGCAAGAGTTCGTCTCCTTAGCATCATGCCCATGGAGACTCAAGCCCGTGACCTCCCATCCATGAAACCAAACGAGAAAAAACTCTTATCACTAAAACACCCTCAGAGGTATGGACGTTGTACATGTCATTGGGGTGTTTTTTAAACTTTTTTAATTTTCAAAATTTTATGGAATAGGTATTAGTTTTTTTTTTTTTTGTAAATGATTATAGATCTTTTATTAGCTTATTTTTTGTGAATGATTATAGATATTATAGAGAAATTGAGCCTCTCATGCAGTACACTAATTATGATTGTTTTAGGAATCTCTATCCTCTTAATTGTTCTACGGAGCCTTTAAATTGGCCTCCTTGCTGTGAAATGACAAACATGCCACCACCAATAAAATTTTGGCCTGTGTCTGTCAGTTTTTGGGCAAGATTTTTAATACTACGGGTTTTCTGTTTTTCTTTTATTTTGGTATAGGGAGAAACATTACATAGGTGTTCCCTTACCTGACACATGAGTTTTCTCTCATTAAGTCACGAGTCTAATCAGGAGATTCAAACCTCAGCCAATAACATGGGATGCATACCCAAAATGCCTGTCGAGGCAACCTCAGGGGTCGTCACTTGGTGTTGATAGGGTTTAACAGTGCAGCTTCCCTTCCTATGTATCACACTTCACCTAGTGTCAAAAACTTAGTTGGCCTCGTTTTCTGCCTCAAGGACAAAGCTGAGGGGAACATCCTATTGACAACGACTAAGAGGTGGTCTCATTTGGGTAGTAGCATAGCATCTTATAGAAGTTGACATTTAATCCTATGAACAGGAAATGGAATAAAGAAACCATAAAATATCAGGACCTTTTTTATAATCATAGTGCAGAGAACAACCAATTGGCTAGCACGTCGTGCTTCATGTTATAAGTAAGGGTTTTAGGTTTTATGAAAGAATGCAAAGTTTGATAATTGTCTTACAAGGAATATTTCCATGATTGGTTAGCATGCTATACTTTATGCTATAAGTAAGGGTTTAGGTTTGATTGATTTATCCAAAGAGAAAAAGGTGAATTCTTCATTGTACAAGTTTAGGCAATTGTATTAAAAGTGGGTAAAAAATATAAGGTGATAGAGATTGACAAGGCAAGGATAGAATTCATTAATAGCCAAAATTTTGAAAAGGATGCTTGGAATCTTTGGATTACATGTCATAATGCTCTCCTATACCAATCATGATTATTGGCCAGAGATTTTTAGACTAAGGAGATTTCATGTTTCACCATCAAGAGAAGATATAACTTTGGAGGTTGGCATTCAAAAGAGATCAACAAAAGAGGCACGTGTTGATTACTTAAGTATTCAAATGAATATATTACTTGAAGGCTATACTGAAATCAATTAAGAAAATATAAATGGTCTTGATAAGAATGATGACAATCTTATTGAATCGGATACTTGCAATACCAATCAATGTTGTTGGCAGAGGATTTATTTCAGATTTATCAAGAGAAGACATGGAGATTTCACTGAAATCAGATTTGGGTGTGAGTGTCTCAGATCCCGTATTCTATTGAAAAGCAGCATGCTAACATCCATGGATGTTATTGCAAGGATTCGGCCTCGTTTGGGAAATGAAATGAGATGAGAAATTTGTGAATAATAGTAAAATTATTTGTAAATAGTAGTGAAATGGTTTGAGTTAAGATGTTTTATTGGGTATTGAGAAATGAGAGAAAAAGTTGAATAAAAATATAAAATTAAAATATCGTTAGAATATAATTTTTGTTTTGGTCCTTTGGAATTTGAAAAAGTTGAATTATTTTTTGTGTTTTGTTTGGAAGTTTGGGAAAGTTGTAATGAGGTAATAATTAGATGAAAAAATTGAAGATTTGAAATTGAAAAGTGTGTTTGAGTGATGTTTGGAAAGAAAATTATGAGAAATTTTGAGATAAGATGAGATGAGATGTGTTCCCAAACGAGGCTCAATATGGACTCTGATTTAATATTTCTTCTCTCAAGTATAAATTTCAAGTCGCTTGTTGTGCTCAATTGTGTGAAACAAGACTAAAGGATTGAAGTGGTCAAAATGTCTCTTCTATTCTTTCGTGCATGGAAGATTCTTGATCCTGAATGTTAACTTGAGGTGAGTTCTTTCCAAATAGATTTGACATGATACCTCATTCGAAGATCTCTACAACAAAAGTTTCAACTTTACATCCTAAGACTTTGTCATCTTAGAAAATCTTTAATTTTTATAAATTCATTGTATCTCACTAATTGTATACTGAGAATTAAAAAAAAAAAAAATAGAACTATTTCTTTTACGAGTGAATTGAGATTTTAAACTCCACCCCGAGTAAAAAATAAAACCTACGAAATGTAAAACATAAAATCACTCCATTCTAACTACAAAAATTTCAATCATTATTTCTCTCATCTGGTGTGACAGATTTTTGACCCTGTATGCTCAAGGTGGTGTTGATAAGGTTAGTCACGGACTAACCCATCTTCCGCTATCACAAGCATAGGGTGGAAATCAATTCCTGTAAGTAATTTGACTATCAAAATTACCTCAATCTTCAATGAAAAGAAAATTATGACATAATTTACAGCATGAGTATGAGTCAGAGTGTGAAAGAAGAAGAAAAGTTGTCTATGATAATTTTTTCATTGGTAAGTACATCTAGTAGGCTTTAAACCTACCCTCTATGTCATTCTTAAGGGAAGAGAACTGCCATAAGAGCTGATACTAGTGTTACCAAACTTGTAGAAATAATGTGGGAAACAAAATATAACAAACCTGCAACTTCAGTCGCTGATCCATTGACTGATACAATGCTCACATGAATTGGTTCGATTGGTAATGCATTATCTATCCCTGAAAAAATCATTTTACAACAAATCATTCAATCAGAGAATGGAAGCGCCTGCAGCTAAGAGTTTAGAGACAAAAATATTTACAGTCTTCAAATGGTGGAAGACCCCATAGCTCAGGCTGAAATTCTAGAAGTGAATGAAGCACAGAATCTGCTAGGGAAGAACAACCAGCTTCTGCATGAGGTGGGACAGCAACTACCTTCATTTTGGCAGCATTAGCTGCTCTAACACCAACCCTATATAGATTAACTGATCAAAATTATATTGTGTGCAATGATTTGATAACCACAGTTACAAGATAATATATAAGACAAAAAGAAATCAGAAAAACAAAAACAGTAATGCAGACAGTGTACAAAACCAAGAAAGAAACAACCCAGCCGAATTTTATTGTCAAGAACATATCCCGCTTGTGATTTACTTTGGTTGACGTATCTTTGGTATTATTGAACTGTTTGCATATCTTGAGATCATGACTTAAGGCACTTCAAGCAAAACATATTCAATGATTACTTAAAAGTGATTTTGCAGTGATAGTGTCTTGAAACCACATTATTTAATAATCCAATGCTTATATATGATAACTTTCAACAGCCTTGAACAGAATCGTTAGAGCATTTCCTGAAAACTCTTGCTTTACAAATTTAACTTGTAAATTTTTTGTACATCAAAACTGGGAAGAGGTTTGCATTCTTAAGCATTATTCACAGCCTTTGTTGTTTTCCTTAATGAAGAAAAGCCCCTCTAACACTTGGCATAGTCATCCTCTACAAGCATTGGTTAATGCTAATTAAGAATAACAGGTCTCTTTCTAGAAAGCAACCTTCAGATCCATTAGAAAAACTAAACAGTCTAACTTGATTTCACAGATCAGAGATTTTTGTTGTAGAACATGGCGGTCCTTATAAACCAGTACAAACAATATGCTGGCTTTTCACAAGTCATTGTACAGCATTGTACACTCAAGGATGTCAATTCATGCAACTTAGTGACAAAGCTACCATTCAGAGTGAATCCAAGAAACTTATGCAACCAACATTTATTAGGCAAAAGCTACAAAAGGCTATTGAATTTATATTTTCATAAATCATGCGCAAAAAAAATAACATGCACAATGAGGAGAAATATTATATACATATGATCTCTAGTTTAACTCACAAAGAGTCTTCAATCACCAGGCAGTGAGCTGCATCTACACCCATTCTCTTTGCAGCCTCTTCAAATCTGCTAGCAATTTAGGAATTCATATGAATACATGTGAAAAATAATGATGATGGTCTAAAATAAAATTTCTTTCTCATACCAGTATTTTTTTAGCATGATATGTTTAGGATTTGAGATGAAATTTTTCTGTAACATACTGATAACTATTATTCTTTTATGATTTAAAAAAAAAAAAAAAGAATTACTCATAGTGATTCGATGTGGTTTTCAATGCAACCTTAATTTTACACTGGACAATGTGAAAATCCTTACAGATATGGAGAAGGCTTTCCGTCTTGAACCTGGTCACTTCCAAGAATTACTGAAAAGTATTCTTTCCACCCTAAAAATATAATTTAAATGGACAGAATAAATTGACATGGGATTAATACAGAAAAACCAATAATCTATTGAGGGTGAAACTAAGGCATAAATAAGGGGGGATTATGGAGAGACAAATAGAGACAACAAAGAAAATGAAGTGGAACCATAAGCATTTGAGTAAGCCAAGCCCACCTGTGAAACTCTAAGGGATAATAAAGTTACAAAATTCCAACAATGGTGCAGGGGTGGCAAAGGAAAAAATTACACAGAAGATGAGGATATGTTTATTCATTCTAGCAGGTGTTTTTTCAGATGATGAGCCCAGATTAACATTACAAAATTTAGACATGTACTCACTTCATTTTGTTTTCAAGCACATGCTATGATACTGTCCATTTGTTCTATAGGTATAACAGTAGTAATTTGATTTGTATTTTATGTCATACACACTCCTTTGCTTAAGCGGCTAAGACCAATGAAAAAGATATCCACTCAATTTCAATTTTTCTATGGAAAATCCCTGAGGCAGCCAACAGTCCAAATAGTTTCCTTCCCTCAAAACTTTCCACCCACTTAACATAGAAAGCACATCATGTGGATCCCATGCCATGTCAGGAAGAATTTTCCTCTTCTCTGGAAAGCTATCACTACACCATTATCTAATAACCTAAAATCCACAATCAGGACACTCGTCACTACCTCACCTGGGCAGTCGCACTCAACTAATCATCCAAGCCTTTTGTTAATTTCAACTCAGTGAACCGTTAAGAATATAATACAAATAATTAAATCTACATCTTCCCACTAGCTTAACCTTTTGGGACAAGTGGTGATTTCACATGATTAAATCTATTGCCACCTCCAATGATGCATCTCATTTATATTAATGGTATAATTATCTAGTCCATTAAAAAAGAATCCTAGTGGTGAAAATAATTACAGGGTATAACTACCAAGATTTCCTGGAAAAATCAAGAGACCCTTTCATACTTTTCACTTGTTAAATGGACAAAAAGTGTAAGAAAAATAATATATATATGGACTGTCGGTTACCTCAAGAGGCGTCCATAGAACAATTGGAACTTAGAGCGTGTCAATACGAAATATGTAAAGCTCAAGAGTCATATGGGATAATTTACAGTTCGGTTTTCCTATTTCAAACCACAATCATTGTGCATGCTATACACAAATGCAGAAGCTTCACCACCCAATTCCATTGGTATCGATTACTTGATAACTCAAATCTGTAATGCCAATGGAGATTACTTTTCACCTAACCAATCGTGTTCATGATACAAGGGTAGGAGATGATTATGGTGGAAAAAGCATGGGCTGTAATGGAATTACATCATAATGCAGCTAATATAAAATTCTATAATTGAGGTTCTCTATAATTTCTTTTCCAGCCTCTATCTTTTTAGAACCTATAGTGAACAGATTCTTTGTTTTGATTTATTTACTTACACCTACCAATGTAAGACTCTTTCACCACTACAGGAGCCTGAACTGAATTCGTCAAGAAATCGACCATTATGGCATGAGAATGTAAAATTGTTGTTGATCATGTTATTAAACATTCAAGGAAAGTAACTGAAATGGGAGGTTCATTGAAAGTGGTAACTTCTAAAATTGCTTCGTAGAGATTGGCAGATCTAATATATATATATATATATATATATATATATATATATAATCAAGAAATTTGTTTAGACCCCATTGAGAGAGAGAGAGAGAGAGAGAGATCCATCCATCTAAATCCCATTTTTATCAGTTTGCTAGCAGTTTATTTTTCTCTCTACACATAAAGGGAAGCTTCCAGAAGATACATGTCCATGGTTTTATACAGAGGAAATGGTTCTCCATCCATCAACAACTTTTGGCAAGTATTATGACCAGTAATTAGATCTTTTGCTTAAACAATCGCAATAATTTCAATGTTTGACTGGTTGTTTAAGTTTCTTAGTAATCATAAATCAATTATTTCAGCGTGATAGTAGAAATGACAACAGTAATTTTGAAGTTTTCCAGCATAGGGAGAATAAGAGGTTAAAGGGGGCTTGATTCAAGCTCTTATCCAAGAAGGTTAGAAAAGAGAACCTCTATGGTGGGATATCTTTGCATCTATGTATTCTCGTAAGGAGTTTGAAGCAAGAGCAAATGGTACTCCATGTTTATGGAGATGTTTGATAAGTCGATTAGCCCCAGGAAGTGGTTTTGCTTTCTGCCACCTAAAAGAATACAATTAATGAATAAGAAGATTATACAAATGATACAGACGCATATGCAAGTACAACTGTACAAGAAAGCTTAGTAGCATGATAACATCACAGTGTTCGTGCATTTCAAAACATGCATTATATGGGCTCACAAAATTCTCTGCTGCTTCAGAGCAGTTTCAATCATGTGAAAGCATTTCATTCCATGCTCAATTTGAAAGCTTTACCAAGGTTCTGAAAGAATAATATTAGACATATATTTGAAGTAGTAAGTTTCAAAGGTGTCTAACATGGATCTCTCCATCTTATCATATCTGTGTATTGGGATTAAAGAAGCAAGGTTAATAGGATACGAGCAGAGTATTCATAATATTTTGTTATAGTTAATTACTAATCACTAAGTTATCACCATTACATTCAGTCAATGTCAATGGTATTAACACATGATAGTCGTAGAGATGTCTTGTATTTTCTTTATAAGCTGTCTCGTAAAATTACCCCTGAAGTTGACAGAAGGCCTCATTAATGCTTCTCTAATCCATCCATCTTAGTTCAATTTCTAAGCAGCATTGTCCTCAACTTCCACATTTTACAGCTGATCTTCTCATGATTACAAAAACTACTCAAGCTACTAACATTTACTGCTCTCTATTATACTAATGCTAGAAGAATTACACACTTCACTGACCTGTAGCCTAGTTTCACTAACTAATATGTTGAAATTGCAAAGTTTGTAGAGTTACGTTGATCAGAAGTACTCTATCCAACCTGCCTACTTACTTCTTATCTTTATTTCCAACACATGCAAGGTGGCTCACCAGTTAGAGAAATTGCAAAGAGACTTCCTACTGGGGGAGGGGGGGGGGGGGGGGAGGGGGAATAGACGAAGAATTTGAGTTTCATTTGGTGAATTGGGCTATGGTTTGTACCCCAATAAGCGAAGGCGGGCGGTCCATCCAAAATTAATGTTTTGACCCCAAACAATTTCTAATTTGTTGGGTTAGTTATAAAAATTAAAACGGGAGTTTGAGTTGTATAAGAAATACTAGACTTCTTAATATGGGCCCGGAAGTTTTTATATAATACTATACTTCCTAATATGAATGCCAAAGTGTATAAACCATTCAAGGTTGATGGCATAATTGTAAATTAGATGAGAAGTTTTGTATTGAAAGGAAAGTTCCCTTCAAATGAGTTTATAGACATGTAACCTATGTATACAATTATGGTTTATGACTTGCTAAAGAACTAGACTTAATTTATCTGTTTCTATTTTACATATAAACACAAAGACATTATTCATATAGAAAGACTATATGTAGTTTAGGTAGGTTGCCCCCATCCCAAACACATGACATTTTGGTTCTACCCCTGAGTATTATCATACATATCATGTCATTCATCCACTGCTCTCATGCAAATCAGTACACAGATGTAAATGTCATTAAGAAAGCAGCCATACCTAACTAGTAACTAGTACCTTTTCTCCTGTAAAACCCTGAAACTTCATCTTCTTAAAATGGACAGTAGAAAATGGTTTTCCTACGCAATCATTATAAAAATTCTTATGTAATTCTTTGAAACATTCCAAATGCATGACTTCTTTATTTTGGCATTGGCTTGCACTAAATAACTAACAACGACAACAAAAGAAAAGACAAGGATCATATACAATAATGACAGAAATACTGCTTCCAATCCTTAAACGTGAGATCTAATAAGTTAATATAGTTCAATCCTAATAAAACCTGCATCTCCCTTGTGCAATTCATTCAGATCTAAATGCTTGTGATAGCATTATTTATGATAGTACATCAAGACAAAAGCTGTTCCTTTATAACCGTAATTTATTGTTTCTAGCACCTTGATTAATCCAATCAAAACTTGTTAACTTAACAAAGACGCATGTTGGTGTGCTAAAAGTTTTTTATCAAAATAAAGTTTTCTTCTATGACTGCATATAGTGAATAGAATGAAAATTCTAAAATGAATAGCAAAAGCTATAAGATTCTTTATAAGGATGTCTAACAAAAGCACCAAGAAAATTAAGGGGAAAATAGGATTGATATGTGTGTAGGCATGCGCATGTGTACTATTTTTTAGTTTATGCTGTGTTACAAATAACAAGAAGAAAAAATCCTGACGCGCATATTTTCACAATTGAAATAAACATTATACAAAATTCACAGGCAAGAAGAAGCATAGGTTACGAAACAGGGTTGTCAAGGAAAAAAGAAAAGAAAAAGACTCTTACTTTTCACGATACATAGGTGTGATTTCTTTGATATACTGATCGGGTGTCAGTGGGAGGTCATAGTCCTTAACGATACCAGCAGCTGACTCCTTCTGTGTTGCCCCCAGCCTTTTCTTGTCCTCCCTCTCCCTATCGATTTGTTTCCCATATTTTGCCAAGAACTCCTCCAAAACGCCTTTTGTAGTTCCCTCTACACTCAATTAACCACGCAAATAGAATTTAGAAAGAAAAACAAGAAAGAAACCATTAAGTGAACACGAACGAGCCATGATTTTGAAAGGAATTAAAGGACCTGTGTCTAAAAGGGTCCCATCCAAGTCAAGAATTACTGCCAAAATTTTGGGTTTTGGTTTGCAAGACTCACAGCAGCTCATTGTAAAGCCCGCGAAGTGGGTGTGTATTTTTGTTTTGTGCGTGTCTTGAGCGAGAGAGAGAGAGAGAGAGAGAGAGAGAGAGAGAGGACAAAATGGTGGTGCGTGTGTAGGTTGTGAAACAAGGAAGATATAGAAGCGTAGTAAGAATAAAATGCAAAAACAGGAGACGTGCGGAGGGATCAATACCCCTGAAGAGGAGGGAAAGGGACAGTTAACGGCATTTTGTTGGGTGCTCTGTAGCGTATTAGATCTCATGCAAATTGGCATTGGAACGTTATATAGAGAGAGAGAGGGAAAGGAGTAGAATTTCCCGCTTTTTTTCCTGCACAAGAAAGCGGTCAAAAACAGTTTCACAATTCATACAGATTCCCTCTCTTTGTTTATTTATTTTAAAATTTTAATTATTTTAAAATTTAAAAAAATTAAATTATTTATTTTATTTTTTATAAGAATTTAAAAAAATTATAATGTTTAAATGAAATGAGATGAGATAAGATGAGATGAAATGAATTAAGATAAAATGTAAAAACAAACTAAGAAAGACCAAACACTATTTTATCACAAAAGATGATATTTGGGTCAGTTTTTTTTTTTTTTTAGAAAAGTTCTATTTCGAAGTCAGTGTCACACTCTCAATTTAATTGATAGGATAAGATTTAATTTATTAAAAAAATTGAAAATTAAAATCTCTTATAAATAAAATTATTTTTATTTTTTACCTGAACGTTGAAGATGTATTTATTCTATTTCTGGGGATACCAACTGATACAGTGGGAAGCAAACTGTCAGCAACTTTTCATGATAAAGGATGATCTAAAAATAATTGGTACTCTTATACGCATCTGGAGAGAGGATATACTATATACCCTCTTGTGCCCATTAAAAATGGAGGATACATAAATTCAGGCTGCAGGAATATGTTTATATTCACCAATGCATGCCCACCACTTGTCTACTGCTGGTTAAAGCTTTCAACTGCTTGCTCACGAATTTATTCCTCTTTCTTGCAAGCACCAAATTGATTTTTCCCCAAACATAATCACGAATTAATCACTTTTTATTATTATTATTATTATTATTATTATTAGTACTGGTTGTTTGGAATAGCGTTCTGACTAATCTGAAATGTGTACAGACTATCCAACAAAGAATTTCACGTAAGTATATTCGGATAATTCAAGAAAAAAATCTCTTTAATATGATGTATATATTAGTAATACCAGATGTGATGATTCATGATTTTGATGCAGGAAACAAAACTAAGAGATACCACCTTCACCCTCCAGTCTCTAATTGCTTTGCATTTCGAAAATTCGAATTATTAAAACAAAATTGACACATCTCAATTGTTCAAAACTTGATATTCCTGGTAAGAAAATCACAAATCCCTAAAACAGCTCGTGCTTAATTTGTTATGTAAGTTGTGTTTATAAGATAAATGTTTTAGATATAAAAAAAATTCATAAAAATAAATTTATAAATTAAGATGACTTGATATAGTACATCATATTGTAAACTATTTTTATTATAAAATAGATATAATATATTACATAAAATCAAAATTCCGCACTTCATAAACAAAAAAAACCGCATTTTATTTTTCTTGCAAATACATTGATTTTTTCCCATATTTCGATGTCTTGAGAAAAGAATATCTCACATTCGGTTGAACCAATTTTTAAACATATTGCTAGTAGAAAATTCCTCATGCAGTCTTCATGGCATTTCGATGTTGAACATAAAATTCAAAATTCCTAAAATTCCGTAGTTTTGGAAAGAATTCAAACAAAAAAACTTCAACTAAGAAGCACAGACAATTCAGTATATCTCTTTAAGAATTGCCTTTCTTTATAAATTCCGATGTTGCAAAAAAATATCCAACCAAAAAACTGATAAAAGGGCCTTATTTCATAAGGGTGACAATATGTGATACAACTTGTTAACTCAACACAATACGACATGAAATTATCAGGTTTAAATTTGATGTTAATGGGTTCAGATCAAAACGGGTTGACCCGTTAAGACACGATTCATTAACAGGTCAACCCACTTAATCCATTAGTAATCCGTTAAGTTTTTTACTCAAAATTACAATTATATCATTTTTAACCTAAACACAAAAATACCCTAACCCCATTTTGTATTTTCTAACTCTCTCTCAGTTCTCTATTGAGTCAGTTCTCATGAGCCACAACTGCCTCTTATTGTTTGGATTGTAATTTCAGACTTATGTAGTTAGTTTTATATTTTTGGGAGATATTGTGATTTTAACTTTTATGTAAAATTATGTTAATTAGATCAAAGTGATTATTTGAGTCAATTCAACCCATTTATATAAATGGGTTAAAACGGGTCGTGTCATGTTGATATAATTTTAATTAATACATAACGGGTCAAAATAGGTCATGTCGTTTTAACTCGTTCTTTTAATGGATCGTGTTGGGGTTTAGAAATTTAACCCGTTAAGCTTAACGGATCATGTTAGGGTTGGCCCATATCGTAGAATATATATATATATATATGACTTGACACGACACAAACACAACCCAAACACGATTTTTCACCTATTATAACTAAGAAGAAGGATACAAGGGATTGCAAAAATGGGTGTGTTTCTTACTCTTGAAGGTTCATGGATGCTGGCCACCAATTTCATGTGTTATGCAGTCTTTTCAACCAAACAATGCGGTCTTCTTCAAAGGATACAAGGGTTTTGAAACACACAAATAAATAGACGATCAAAGATTTTGCATATGGATCACCTATCTGGCAATCATCCATGAATTGAGAAGATCAAATTGCTGGTTTTTAGACTTAAAATATTTACTGTTAAGTAAAAAATAATGTGAACCATTGTCATTGTTCAATGTGTTGGTTTAGTTATCAAGATTTAAATTAATGTGTCATGGTGACTTGAACCAATGCATACCCTCTTTGGGATAGGAACCTTAACCGCTTGGCCTACAAACGAGGGGTTGTGCCCTTTGGTGAATCAAAAAATTTTCAATCTATTCTCTACAATTTGAAAAGTTGTGACTTCTCATAAGTACCCTTTCATTTTATATAAGTTGTGATTTTTTACAAGTACTCTTTTATTTATATAAGTTGTAACTTTTCACAAGTATCATTTCATTTATTTAAGTTGTAACTTTTCAGAAGTGTCATTTGATTTTAGTTGTGACTTTTCACAAGTGCCCTTTCATTCTCTATAAATAGAGAACCCCACCCACAAATTTACTCATTTCAAACTCTCTACAAAAATTAGAGAAACACTTACTCCTTTTTGTCTTTCTTTCTTTTAGTTTTGGTTGTTTTATATTAGGTTCGAGGATCTCTTTTTGTGTGCACCTAAAAGAAGATTAACGGGAACCAACATTGTTGTATCTTGGGAGTATATTGTCAAAAAGCCTAATGCATGTTTAGATTCGGAAGCGACGAAATCTACTCTAAGGAAAACATACATCACAACATGTCTCAACACTAGGTTCTCTCTTTCTAATTTGCTCTTGTTATTTTTATATGTTCTCTAGTTTACAAAATGTTTGCACATATATATTTTATTATACAAATTTTCCTAACATAAACAATTGGCAGAAAAAGCAATGCAGCGGAAATAGAATAGACTCCAATTATTTTTCTATTAAAAAGAAAAGGCTTGCATGAAAAAAATACTTGGAACTTTAAAGCCAATATGATATACAAACAACAGAAAACCCCCCCTTAAGGAATTAGGTCAATCCTCTAGAATCCATCTACCATGATCAAGGGACGAAAAGCTTCGATAGATGCAAATTGGATTGACCATGTCTAGACATCACACTAGATAAACCATACCATCTTTTGCCCCCCCCCCCCCCCCCCCCCCCCACCCCCCTCCCAAAAAAAAAAAAAAAAATAGAAGACATATAAACAATAAGCTAGGATCTAACTTGAAGCAGAATAATGAAATAGATGGAAAAGAGAAGTATGAAAGGAATTAGAGAGAAATACTAAAGTGGATATAAATCTAAGAAAAAAAGAGTTATAGCTTGGAATAGTTTGAGGCACCTCAATTCCTCCATAGATTCAAGCTAAAGCAATTTCCAGAATGCATTTCCCTCTACAAAAATTTTCCTTATGTACTGGCAATAACCCATAGACTCTCCATGTGGAGGATTGCAATTTGTAATTGAAATAATAGACTCAACAAAACCAAATGATAACCAGCTACACGTAACGTATGACTACAGACTACAAATTATTGGACTAATACGTAGCGTTTCAACTTGCTGCTACTCAATCCCATTCTTCCCTAAAATGATGTTGTGCTCGACTCCCTTGCTTGTGTGACACCGTTTCTCTCTTGCTTATGCAACACTATTTCCTTTCTCTTCGCATACTTCCGTTTTTTCTTCTAAGTACTTCTTCTTGCTACTATTCTCTTCTAGCCCGTACTTAGCTTCATAACAACTCCTTCCCTATTAGAGAACCTTGCCCACAAGGTGTGGGTAACGTTTTTATAGCTTTTTTAACTCCTTCCTGTTGTTGTCATTCGAGGAAGCTCCAACCCACTTGATGAGCACTTTTATCACGACCCTCTGCCCTAAGCTTTTGAGCCTTTGATCCACTATAGCTTTAGGCTTGGGCATGATGTCCCTTGAGGAGATACCGGCGACAGTGATGGAATGGGGTGGATGTGAGCCCCAAGCTTTTTCTTTAAGTCCAAAATGTGGAAAACTGGGTGGATCTTGTAGGAGGCTGGAAGATTCAAGCGATAGGCTACATGTCCGAGCTTCTGAACCACTTTGAAGGACCTGTACAACCGAGGGGAGAGCTTGAGGTTGCGGTGGGCAGTAACTAATTTATTACGGTATCATTGTAAACGGAGGTAGTAAACCCACTCTCTAAGATCAAATTTTCTCCCAGCTCTCTTCCTATTTGCATAAATCTTCATCCTATTTTGTGCTTTTGTAAAATTTTCCTTGAGAAAGTTTTGAATTTGTTCTTTGTTTTGCAACAAATGGTTCATGGCCACATTGGCGGAGGTGGCTGGAACATAGGATAGGAGGCTAGGAAGGGGGTATTCGTATAGTGCCTTTAAAGAAGTGAACTTGGTGGAGGTGTGGTAGGAGCTATTGTACCACCACTCTACCATGGGAAGCCACTGTGACTAGTTGTGTGGCTTGTCTCCTGCAAAACACCATAGGTAGGACTCTAAACATTTATTTAAGACTTTAGTCTGGCCATCAAATTGTGGGTGGTAAGCTGAGTTGTAGTGAAGTGAGGATCCTTGTAGCTTGAATGGGGCTTGCCAAAAGGAGCTAAGGAATATGGTGTCCCTGTAGGACACTATGGTCCATGGCATTCTATGTAACTTAAAGACCCATATTTAGTGAACTTGTCTATCACTACTAGGATCACACTAGAGCCCTTCTACAAAATCAAGTGAAATGTTAGTCCAGGCTTGATGTGGAATGGGCAATGGTTGTAATAGGCCTACAGGGAGTGTCATTTTAGTCTTGTTAACCTAGCATATGTCACACTCTGAAACCATTTTCTTAATGTCTTTTTTCAACCCCTTCCAATAAAAGCAAGACTTTGCCCTTTGATAAGTCTTTATAAAACCCGCATGGCCAGCCTGGGGTTTGGTATGGATGTAATGGAGAACCTTTTCTTTGAAGAGGGAATCAGGAACTATCACAAGTCTCCCTTTTTTGAGTATAAAATCATGTTGCAAGGTAAATCCCTTAGGAACTTCTTGATTATTTTTGAGTTTGTGGAGTAAGCCTGTCATTTCCATAAAAGATAAATAGCTTAGCTTCAACTCCTCAATCTAATATGCAGTTGGGAAAGTAATCATGGCCATTAACCCATTTGTCTCAAAATCTATTTCTTCCCTACATGATAACGCATCTACCACATGGTTCTCCTTCCCTCGTTTATATTCAATTACAAAGTTGTACCCAAGTGATTTGGAGAGCCATTTTTGTTGTGTTTTAACTCCATTAAGAACTTAAGAGCCTGTTGGTCAGTCTTAATGACAAAGGATTGCCCCAATAGGTAGGGCACCACTTTTGTACTGTTGTGACCACTACCAATAGCTCCTTTTTATAGGTGGATAGTTGGAGGACCCTACCCTTGAGAGCTTTGCTCATATAAGCAGTTGGCTACTTTGTTTGCATTAATATTGCACCCATACCATTACCACTCTCATCACATTCAATGGTAAAAGTTTTTGTGAAATCTAGTTGTTTGAACATTGGGGGTTGGGTGACTGCTCTCTTAAGCTCCTCAAATGCCTTTGGTGGCTGTTTCACTCCATATAAATGTACTTTTTTAAAGAAGGACAATGAGTGGGGCTGCAATGAGGCCATAGCCTTTCATAAACTTCCTATAGCATCCAAACAACCCATGGAATCCTCTTCGTGCCTTCAAATTAGTAGGTTGTGGCCACTCTACCATAGCACAAATTTTTCTGGGGTTAGCTTTTACACCCTCTCTCGAGGTTACATGACCCAAATAATCCACCTCCCTCACCCCAAAGATACATTTAGACCTCTTAGCAAAGAGTCTATGTTGTTGTAATTTTTTAAAAACCAACCTCAAGTGGCCCAAGTGCTCGGATAGTTCTTTGTTGTAAATCAAGATGTCGTCAAATAACACCAATACAAATCACTTAGAAAGAGCCTAAAAAATATCATTCATTAGCCCTTGAAATGTGGATGAGGGCATTAATGAGCCCAAGGGGCATCGCTAGAAATTTGTAATGCCATTGGTGAGTGTGAAAGGTTGTTTTCGACACATTTTTAGGTACTACTTTTATCTGGTGGTATCCTAACCTTAAATCCAACTTAGAGAATACTACTGCCCCAAACAACTCATCCAACAGCTCATCAATCACTAGGATGGGACATTTATCTTTTATAGTCTGTTGGTTTAGAACCCTCTAATCCACACAAAGCCTTCAACTTCCCTTCGCCTTGCATACTAATAACATAGGTGAGGAAAATGGGCTGGAGTTTGGCCTTATTACCCTTGTTTTGAGCAAGTTGGCAACTATCTTTTCAATCTCAGATTTTTGGTAAAATGGATATTGGTAGGGCCTTGTAGAAATGGGTTGGGTTCCTTAAGGATAAATCTATGGTCTTGGGGTCTATGAGGAGAAAGCCCTTCGGGGTTCATCAGACGACCCATTAAACTCCTTAAGAAGGCTGTCTATTAACTCACTTGGGAATTCCTTGGTTTTACTGCATCCTGGGGTTATCATTTGTATTCACAAAGCTCTTCCCTTACTAATTGAGTCCTGTATTAGCTTTTCAGACCATTTAAAGGTTCAGTTCTTCACACATAACCCATTCAATCCAATCTTACAGCCCCCTCTTTTAAACTGCATGTGTAAATTAGCAAACTTTCACACTATGAGTCCCAATGTTTCCAGTCACTGCACCCCTAACACTACATCATAGCTACCAAGTTTTAACAAATAAAAGTTAGATTGGAACTGATTACCTTGGATTTTAATTGTGATGTCCCTGCAAAATCCTTTACTCTTAATTGTATCTCCATTGGCTATCTTGACATCTAGTTTGGGGCCTTCTTCTCTGCAGGGTTTATGTAGGACCCGGCCCATGGTCAGGCCCAGGCCCGTGAAACACCTCCAGTTTTGACGTCGCGTAGATTCACGTCCACCTTCCATTTTCATGCATGCCGTTCAGCCCTCTTCTCTCTAGGTTTTTACCCTTTACTTCTTATAGCTTACTTATATATGTTATGCTTTCTTGACCTAGTTTCAGTGCCGCTATTATATCTTCATGCTCGCAGCCGCTCAACTATTTGTGTCTCCACTTCTCACTGTGAACCTCAGCCAGACCGCATCGTGTGCACCAGCCATCACTCCCCCGTAAACACCAAACCAGTGAACTGCCACCTCCTAGCCGAAACACGTTCTGCAGCCACACCAAACGAAACCCACGCCGGTACTTAGGTCAGTCGGAGTCCATCACCCCCAGTCGCACGCCACCTCAGTCTCACAGTGCTGCCACCCAACACACGTAGCCTCGGTTGCAAGCCCCAAAATACTCTGTTTTTGTTGTAAAAAACAGAGCATCGTCCAAGCCGCTGCAGTCACCCTCCATCGAGAGCTCTGCCGCGCTGCACCCCTACAGAAATTGCTAGCGAGGACTTCCCATCATCCCTGACCGCCGCATGCCGCCTCAAGCCCCCGGTAAGCTCACGCCATTTTCTGGTTGGTGGTTCGTTTCTCTCGGTCTCTCCCCCGTTGTCTCACCGTATGTCTCTCTCACTCTCGCCGCCCAGCGTAGGTGGACTTACCGCCATACGCCCTCCGTTGCACTCCAGTCGCGCCACCGTAGTCAACCGCTAGCTCTGCGCCGTCGTGCCCCCACCTCCCAGTAAGTGCTGCCGCTGCACTGCTGTTACGTTTTTGTTTTCTGTTTTCTAGTAGTTCATTTTATGGTCTATATATATGTGTGTGTAATTACGTTAACCATATAGTAGGAAGTGATATTACTTTTTACCCCTATAGTATTACTCCAGAGTTATTGTTTCGGGTGTTCAAGTCAATGAGTTTATATTATGTACTTTGGGTTTGAAATCAATGAGTATATTACGTGGGTTGCAGAGTATTTTTTTTTTATTTGGACGGCGACATGTGGTTTTATATTGTTAAGTTAGTTTTTGTAAGAGACTGATATTTTAACGGAATATTTTCTTCATATAAATATTGATGAATTTTTGAAGTGATCGGCAAATGCAAAATCCTAATTTTTAAATCCTTTTAAAAGATTATATTTTTTTTTAAAACAAAAGTATGATTTTCTACTTATGATGATCTCGATATAGTTATGTTATTTTAGTTTTATGAATTATAGTAAGATCTCAATTGTAAATAAGTTGGAATTTAATATTTTTAGTCGGAGCTTTTATATTGGATAGTGATGAGTTTAGAACGTGATGTTGGTATTTCAGGAATAATGAGAATTTTGGGTCTAAGGAATTAAAAATGGATTATTTTAGAAGTCTTAGGCTTGAATATCAAAATACGAGATTGATTGGAAATTTATGGAAATTTACGTGATTATCTTGTAGGTGAAGATTAGTATTTATTCGGCACTTTTGGGAAAATTTTTGAAAAGCTAAGACGTCCAGGTAAGCGGGGTTTCTATACTAGATTTGCATGAAAAGAAATGAACTGAGGTTGGGTTGTAAAAATGTGCATGTTATTTTAAAACGAAAAAGTGAAAAACAATCTCAGTGTATGTTTTGCATTCAATCATAAGATACGGATGAAAGAGAAAATAAATATTTTTGACATGAAAGGTGTAGACATGAGCAATACTTGACATGCTTTTGAAATATACAAAAGAGTGAATATGATACCATTGAGATTTTTATACATGTGGTATGAAATGATTTGGATCTGTTTTTGATGAAATGGAAATGATATGAATACGTTTCGCACGTGTTTTGATATGATATGGATATGATAAAACATTGGCATACTTATCTGTTTTGAATCTGATTCTGAATATGGTTCTGATATGATGATACGGGTTCACGTGATATGGTTGGTACCAACATGATATGATATGATATGAGTGCACCCACTTTGCAAACAAAGTGGTCTTTTACGTGTTCTTTCCTGTGTGCACACTCGGGGCTCCGAGATTGAAAAATGGGAAGTTTCACAACATGATACTGCTTGGTTTGGCCACCGAGGATAGCACAACCTTATCACGGGGGTTAAACATGTTATATGACATGATATGATATAATAAGATAAAGATGTGCAGTTACGTTATGCCGAAGCAGTTTTTTTTTTTAATATGAATTTGGTTTATGAGTATGAAAAGATTTTAAAAGTCGCTCTGATTTTTCCTGATAATATGTTTTGAGATGTGTATAGGAAAATGAAATGATTTATTTCTACATACTAAACTTTCTAAAATTGGCTCATGTTTACATACTAGTATATGTTCTCTGTTTACTGAGTTGTGGATAACTCACCCCCTTATCTTCATATATTTTCAGATGACATTGATTATCCAGCTGGGGGTCAGGAATAGGATTGAAGCTGGCTAGATATGGATGGAAGGTTGGGTACCTAAGAGTACCATTGTTAGTAGATGGATTTAACTTGAGTATTTGAAGTATTGTATGTTGTTTGGACCTATTGAGACCTAAAGATGTATTATTTAATTTTGTTGAGGTTATTGAGAGATTTTGGACCCCCTTTGGTTTATGTTTTTGTAATGATGACTTATGAAGTTTGTATTATGGTTATTTGGAAAATATGAGTTTGTGTGCTAATCACGAAGTCCTTGGAGTTTTAAGTGTTTGGAGAGACCGGTTTGTAAGTGACAGGTAGTAATTCTCCGACCCTTCCAGGTGCGGGGCGTTACAGTTGGTATTAGAGCCAGGTTTGAGGTTCTGCAGACTATAGTGTAAAATTATGGAGTATAGATAGGCTTTAAGAAAGCATTTTTCAGATTGGATGTGATAGTGGAGCGGGCTATAAGGAAGAATATCATAGGTATTTGAGGTCTTAAAATTTACAAACTTTAGGAATGATTTTGATGTGTAGGGTTTTGTAGGTCTATGAGTTGAATTCATGTTGTTTGTGGTTTGGTTTGATTTTGGAGACTTTTTATTAAATAGATTTGATGGCGTTAAAGTTTTAGACTTTGGAGATTAATCATTACTACTGTTGCGCGTACTTCTTTTCTCTTTATTACAGGATGCCACCTCGTCGTCGTATGTCGAATTTGAACGTGAACGAGAACGAAAGGGGAGCAAACCCAAGTGCTTTTGAAGTGCTACGAGCAGCAGCTCATCAGTTAATAGACGATCTCGCGCAAAATCCGGTGGGTCGCCAACGCAACTTTAATGAAGGAGGTGGTAGCATAGAACAGTTCAATCGGATGCACCCCCCTTCATTTGATGGCAAAGGCGGACCCACCCTAGTTGAAGATTGGGTGCAAGATATTGAAGAGATATTGCGGGTGTTAACCTACACAGATGAACAAAAGGTGGCATATGCAACATTCAAACTGACCGGTGAGGCAAAAAGATGGTGGATCTCAGAAAGAACTATCCGAGAAGCAGGCGGAACAGAAATAGTCAGTTGGCCACATTTTAAGCAGATTTTTCTTGAGCGATTTTTCCCAAGCTCGGCTCGAGAGGACAAGGCAATGGAATTTGCCACTCTGGTGCAGGGATCCATGACGGTACACCAATATGCAGCTAAATTCATTAAATTATCCCATTTTGCTGCGTATCTGATTCCTGACGAAGAAAAGAAAGCGTGTAAATTCGAACAAGGGCTAAATGAAAAACTTTATGAACGAGTAGTGGGCTTCCAGATTCGGAATTTCTCAGAATTGGTGGATAAGGCTACAGTTTTTGAGCGAAGCCTTCAAAGGAGCGTTGCATTGCACGATCAGAGGAAGATGACTATTTCATCGGGGCCTCATTCTGGTATGGACCAAGGATCGTGGAAAAAGAGAAATGATGGTAGTAGCTCGGGAAAAAGGATGGTTCAGGGCACCCAACAAGCATATCAATGTAGAACTTGCAACCGAGTACATACTCAGGAAGGAAACGGGACTATGCTACCGTTGTGGCAAATCGGGCCATTATCTCAGGGACTGCTCTTTGCGATTGGATAGCAATAGGCCACTACCACCACCTAGGACAGAAGGGACAGCGCGAGGCAACATCCAACACACTATTGTGCCTGTAAGGATTTTTGCTCTGACACCTGGAGAGGCTGAGGATAGGAATGATGTGATCACGGGTATGACTTCTTTGTTATGTTCTAAGATATTAATTTGTGGATTGAGGTTAAGATTTGGAAATTTTAGTTCATAAATGATGTTGATTGTGACCACAGGTACTCTTTCTTTGTTTTCTAATAATGCCACTATGTTATTTGATTCGGGAGCGACACATTCGTTTGTTTCCATGACTTATGCTCGATTTTGCACCTTAGAAACTGAAAAGTTAAAGTCCAAGTTAGTGGTTGCGACCCCAACAGGAAATTCGGTAGTTTGTGACGAGTTTCTACCAAGGTGTCCTTTATCAATTGAGGGAAGATTGATGCTAGCAGATTTGATAGTGTTTAACATGATTGGGTTTGATGTAATTTTGGGTATGGATTGGTTGGCTTGCTACCACGCCAACATAGACTGTTTTAAAAAGGAAGTGATATTTAGGCCCCCAAAAGAAAGTGAATTTCGATTTACAGGTTCAAAAGTGAGGATGCATCCACCCGTCATATCTGCCGTTCAAGTTGGGAAATTGTTACGAGATGGTTGTCAGGGAATCTTAACCTACGTGGTAGAGGCACCAAAAGAGGAGTTGAAGTTAGAGCAGATACCTGTGGTGAGAGAATATCCAAAGGTTTTCCCAGAAGATTTACCTAGACTCCCGCCTGAGTGGGAAGTAGAGTTTACTATCGAACTAGTTCCAGGCACGACACCCCTTTCAAAAGCACCTTATCGGATGGCACCGTCGGAGTTAGTGGAACTCAAGGAACAATTGCAAGACCTGTTAGATAAGGGTTTTATCAGGCCCAGTGTATCACCTTGGGGAGCTCCAGTCCTCTTTGTGAAGAAGAAGGATGGATCGATGAGGATGTGTATTGACTATAGGGAACTTAATCGTGTGACCATAAAGAATAAGTACCCGCTACCCCGTATAGAGGATTTGTTTGATCAGCTCCAGGGCGCTCAGGTATTTTCAAAGATTAATCTTCGATCGGGTTACCATCAATTGAAGATCAGAGCAGAGGACATAGCTAAGACGGCTTTCAGGATTCGTTATGGCCATTATGAGTTTTTGGTCATGCCTTTTGGCCTGACTAATGCCCCAGCAGTATTCATGGATTTGATGAACAGGGTGTTCCATGAATTTTTGGATAAGTTTGTAGTTATTTTTATTGATGATATATTCATATACTCCAAAGGCAAATCTAAGCATGAGGAACATTTGAGGCTGGTACTTGGGACACTCGGTGATAAAAAGTTGTTTGCTAAATTGAAGAAGTGTGAATTTTGGCTTGATTCAATCGCATTTCTGGGCATGTAGTTTCGAAAGATGGCATTTCAGTGGACCCGGGAAAAGTGGAGGCAGTGGTTAATTGGCCGACGCCAAAGAATGTGCATGAGGTTAGAAGTTTCTTGGGATTGGCGGGTTATTACCGTCTATTCATTGATGGTTTCGCCAAGATAGCAGTTCCTCTTACAGCACTTACCAGGAAAAATAATAAGTTTGAATAGACAACAAAGTGTGAAGGAAGCTTCCAGGAGTTGAAACGGAGATTAGTGACGGCTCCGGTGTTAACAGTCCCCACGGCTAGAGGGGGATTTGTAGTTTATAGCGATGCATCAAGGCTTGGTTTGGGGTGCGTACTGATGCAACATGGGAAGGATATATAGCATACACCTCACGCCAACTGAAAGCGTACGAGCAGAATTATCCCACGCATGATCTGGAGCTTGCGGCAGTCATTTTTGCACTTAAGATTTGGAGATACTATCTGTATGGGGAAAAGTGTGAGACTTATACAGATCACAAGAGTTTGAAATATTTCTTCACCCAAAAGGAATTAAATATGAGGCAGAGGAGATGGCTCGAGTTGATCAAGGATTATGACTGCACCATTAATTATCACCCAGGCAAAGCTAATGTTGTAGCTGACGCCTTAAGTAGGAAGTCTGTGGGACCAGCAGTTGCAGCCTTACCACTCAACATAGGTTGTTAATGGACCTAGAAAGAACCAGTATTGAGGTTATCACTAGTGATACAAGTACTTTCTTGGCCAGTTTGATAGTTCAACCAACCTTAATAGATAGAATCAAAGTTGCTCAGAAGGTGGATTTAGGGTTGGTGAAGCTAGTGGAAGAAGTCGGGAACAGGGACAGATCTGACTTTAGCGTTTTTGAGGATGGAGTTTTAAGATCTAGAGGTAGATTATGCGTGCCAGCTAATGAAGAACTAAAAAGGGTAATTCTTGAAGAAGCACACCGTTCCTTATACACAGTTCACCCAGGGAGTACCAAGATGTATCGGGACTTGAGAGAGTCTTTTTGGTGGAATGGTATGAAAAGAGAAATTGCTAAATTTGTAGAATAGTGCCTAACTTGCCAACAGGTGAAGGTGGAGCATCAAAGACCAGCAGGATTATTACAACCACTCTAGATCCCAGAGTGGAAGTGGGAGCATATCACCATGGACTTTGTGACAGACCTACCGAGAGCATTGGGTGGACAAGATGCTATATGGGTGATCGTGGATCGCTTAACAAAAGCTGCTCATTTTATACCCATTAAAGTCTCTTATAAATTGGACAAGCTAGCTGAGTTGTATGTGCGGGAGATAGTGAGGTTGCATGGGGTACCGGTATCCATTGTGTCGGATAGAGACCCTCGTCTCACCTCCAAGTTCTGGCGAAGCTTACAGGAGGCAATGGGTACTAAGTTAAGTTTTAGTACTGCATTTCACCCTCAGACAAATGGACAGTCAGAAAGAACTATTCAAATCTTGGAAGACATGTTGAGGGCATGTGTGATGGATTTTAAGGGAACTTGGATGCAACATTTACCGTTGGTCGAGTTTGCTTACAATAATTGTTTCCAGGCTAGCATTGGAATGGCACCCTACGAGGTTTTGTATGGCAGAAGGTGTAGATCTCCATTGTATTGGGATGAAGTAGGTGAAATGAAACTTTTGGGACCAGAGATTATTCAGTAGACTACAGAGAAGATAGATATCGTTCGGGCAAGAATGAAAGCAGCTCAAAGCCGACAAAAGAGTTATGCAGACAAACGTCGCCGCCAATTGGAGTTTGAGGTTGGAGATAAAGTATTTTTGAGAATAACACCTACGAAAGGAATTATGAGATTTGGAAAGAAGGGTAAGTTGAGCCCAAGATATATTGGGCCTCGAGATTCTTGACCGGATTGGACCAGTGGCTTACAGAGTAGCACTTCCTCCGGCACTTGCGGGAGTGCATAATGTATTTCATATATCCATGTTGAGGAAATATGTTCCCGACCCGACGCACGTTATTGACTATGAACCACTTCAGATTCAGGAGGATATGACTTATGCGGAAGAACCAGTTCGGATTTTGGAAAGGAAAGAGCAAGTGCTACAGACTCAAACTATCCCTGTTGTTAAAGTGTTGTGGAAAAATCATGCTATTAGTGAAGCTTCTTGGGAGTTGGAGAAAGAAATGCGGGATAAGTACCCATAACTCTTTGATGTGAATTTTGACATTTTATAGCAAATTCCAAGGAAGGAATTTTTATAAGGGGGAGGATGTAAGACCCGGCCCATGGTCAGGCCCAGGCCCGTGAAACACCTCCAGTTTTGACGTCGCGTAGATTCACGTCCACCTTCCATTTTCATGCATGCCGTTCAACCCTCTTCTCTCTAGGTTTTTACCCTTTACTTCTTATAGCTTACTTATATATGTTATGCTTTCTTGACCTAGTTTCAGTGCTGCTATTATATCTTCATGCTCTCAGCCGCTCAACTATCTGTGTCTCCACCTCTCACTGTGAACCTCAGCCAGACCGCATTGCGCGCATTAGCCATCACTCCCCTGTAAACACCAAACCAGTGAACTGCCACCTCCTAGCCGAAACATGTTCTGCAGCCACACCAAACGAAACCCACACCGGTACCTAGGTCGTTCGGAGTCCATCACCCCCAGCCGCCCGCCACCTCAGTCTCATGGTGCTGCCACCCAAAGCACATAGCCTCGGTTGCAAGCCCCGAAATACTCTGTTTTTGTTGTAAAAAATAGAGCATCGTCCAAGTCGCTGCAGTCACCCTCCATCAAGAGCTCTACCGTGCTGTGCCCCCACAAAAATTGCCGGCGAGGACTTCCCATCATCCCTGACCGCCGCACGCCGCCTCAAGCCCCCGGTAAGCTCACACCATTTTCTAGTTGGTGGTTCGTTTCTCTCGGTCTCTCCCCCGTTGTCTCACCGTATGTCTCTCTCACCCTCGCCGTCCAGCATAGGTGGACTTGCCGCCATACGCCCTCCGTTGCACTCCAGTCGCGCCACCGTAGTCAACCACTAGCTCAGCGCCGTCTTGCCCCCACCTCCCCGTAAGTGCTGCCGCTGCACTGCTGTTACATTTTTGTTTTCTGTTTTCTAGTAGTTCATTTTATGGTCTATATATATATGTGTGTACTTACGTTAACCATATTGTAGGAAGTGATATTACTTTTTACCCCTATAGTATTACTCCAGAGTTATTGTTTCGGGTGTTCAAGTCAATGAGTTTATATTATGTACTTTGGGTTTGAAATCAATGAGTATATTACGTGGGTTGCAGAGTATTTTTTTATTTTTTGGACGGCGATGTGTGGTTTTATATTGTTAAGTTGGTTTTTGTAAGAGACTGATATTTTAACGGAATATTTTCTTCATATAAATATTGATGAATTTTTGATGTGATCGACAAATGCAAAATCTTAATTTTTAAATCCTTTTAAAAGAATATATATATATATATTTTTTTTTTTTTAAACAAAAGTATGATTTTCTACTTATGATGATCTCGATATAGTTATGTTATTTTAGTTTTATAAATTATAGTAAGATCTCAATTGTAAATAAATTGGAATTTAATGTTTTTAGTCAGAGTTTTTATATTGGATAGTGATGAGTTTAGAATGATGTTGGTATTTCAGGAATAATGAGAATTTTGGGTCTCAGGAATTAAAAATGGATTATTTTAGAAGTTTTAGGCTTGAATATCGAAATACGAGATTGATTGGAAATTTACGTGATTATCTTGTAGGTAAAGATTAGTATTTATTCGGCACTTTTGGGAAAATTTTTGAAAAGCTAAGACGTCCAGGTAAGCGGGGTTCCTATGCTAGATTTGCATGAAAAGAAATGAACTAAGGTTGGGTTGTAAAAATGTGCATGTTATTTTAAAACGAAAAAGTGAAAAACAACCTCAGTGTATGTTTTGCATTCAATCATAAGATACGGATGAAAGAGAAAATAAATATTTTTGACATGAAAGGTGTAGACATGAGCAATACTTGACATGCTTCTGAAATATGCAAAAAAGTGAATATGATACCATTGAGATTTTTATACATGTGGTATGAAATGATTTGGATCTGTTTTTGATCAAATGGAAATAATATGAATATGTTTCGCATGTGTTTTGATATGATATGGATATGATAAAACGTTGGCATACTTATCTGTTCTGAATCTGATTCTGAATATAGTTCTGATATGATGATACGGGTTCACGTGATATGGTTGGTACCAACATGATATGATATGATATGAGTGCACCCACTTTGGAAACAAAGTGGTCTTTTACGTGTTCTTTCCTGTGTGCGCACACTCGGGGCTCCGAGATTGAAAAAGGGGAAGTTTCACAACATGATACTACCTGGTTTGGCCACCGGGGATAGCACAACCCTACCACGGGGGTTAAACATGGTATATGACTTGATATGATATAATAAGATGAAGATGTGCAGTTACGTTATGCCAAAACAGTTTTTTTTTTAATATGAATTTGGTTTATGAGTATGAAAATATTTTAAAAGTCGCTCTGATTTTTCCTGATAATACGTTTTGAGATGTGTATAGGAAAATGAAATGATTTATTTATGCATACTAAACTTTCTAAAATTGGCTCATGTTTACATACTAGTATATGTTCTCTGCTTACTGAGTTGTGGATAACTCACCCCCTTATCTTCATATATTTTCAGATGACATTGATTACCCAGCTGGGGGTCAGGAATAGAATTGAAGCTGGCTAGATATGGATGGAAGGTTGGGTACCTAGGAGTACCATTGTTAGTAGATGGATTTAACTTGAGTATTTGAAGTACTTTATGTTGTTTGGACCTATTGAGACCTAAAGATGTATTATTTAATTTTGTTGAGGTTATTGGGAGATTTTGGACCCCCTTTGGTTTATGTTTTTATAATAATGACTTATGGAGTTTGTATTATGGTTATTTGGAAAATATGAGTTTGTGTGCTAATCACGAAGTCCTTGATGTTTTAAGTGCTTGGAGAGACAGGTTTGTAAGTGACAGGTAGTAATTCTCCGACCCTTCCGGGTGCGGGGCGTTACAGTTTAACCCTCTTAGCTGTTGATGGATCAAGGAAGTTGTGAGTATTTCCTGAATCCCCCAATTCACTCTTGATTTTGCCCAAAAGCCTCATAGTATTTGGAGCTGGTGTTCTAGCCATGGAATGGATGGATATTTCTAGCTCCCTATCAACCATTGTATGGATTCCGCCTTCCTCCATTTCTTTAGAATCAAAATAGACTTCCTCATGCTTTTTTCTTCTCCATCCTCCCCTGTTGTAGTAAATACACTTTAGGGCTTTTACATAAGTGAGCAGGGTTCCATTTTTCATTGTAATGATAACATAACCATTTTTTTCTTTTCTCATCCATTTGTGCAAAGGAGATTCTTCTAGTTGGAGGAAAATATTTCTACCACTTGTTAGAAGTCTCGGCTTGCTGCATAGGTTGATTTCCACTCAGATTGCCACCCCCAGGTGAGTTCCATCTATCACCTCCTACTTTCATAGATTTCTTAGTGCTATTGAGATATTCTTCCTGAATCTTGGTCAACCCAAATGCACCATTCAAGTTGATGGGGTTTAGTATCCTTATGGGCAAGCAAATCTCGTCTATCAATCCACTCAAAAAGCAGCTAAGCTTGTGGTGTTCCCAGAGGTCCTTCAGCCGATTCAACAGGGTCTCAAATTGGGCCTTGTAACTTGCTACTATTAAAGATTGTTTGAGGCGGGTAAGAGTTTCCATCAGATCGTCATACATGGTGAGGCCAAACATCACCTGCAATGCTCTGCAAAAAGTTTCCCATTTGTTAAAGATCCCGCTCTCCACAACGTCCTCATACCAAACCATTGCTTCCCCCCTCTAGGTGGTAGGAGGCCATTAACTATGTGTGTTGCCCGCACCCCCCGGGGTGAGGTGTGCCACATCTTGCACCCTGCCCCCGCTTAGGCAAGGGGTAGGGTTCCCCCCCAGGATCTGGCCTCGCACCTCAGGGGTGGGGCCCCTGTTCGAAGTAAATGGGCCCATAACCTTTTTATGGGCCCAATTCTAGGCCATTTTGGGACCATATCTTAAAAAAATAAGTCTTAAAAAAAAGAAAAATTATATTTTATAATTTACATATAACGTAGAAATAAACAAAAGTTGTTTAAAGCATAAAACATAAAAATCAAAGTATTCTAAGCTATTACGATAATATAAGTTAATCTAAAAATATTACAAATTGTCAAATTGAAATGAATAATATTACAATATTAGAAATTGTATCTAACACTTTGATAAACAAGATGACTTGAAGCTTGAGTCCTGAGATTGGAATTTGGTTGTGGTGGGCAAGTGAGACTGCGAGATTATAAAACATGAAACATTAATAGGAGAACAAATTAGAATTAAAAACAATATAATGATATATACATATGCAAAAAAGTTAAAAACATAAAACTATAAGTATGAACCAAGTGAGACTATCTAGGATTGCATATGAGATCATTGGAAATTTGGGATTAGGGTTGAAACTTAGGCAAGTGAGGGTGTGAGACTATAAAACCTGAAAAACAAAATAAGAAAATAAAATAATAAGTATAAACATTATATAGAGTTGTGATAAAGTTACAAAATCAAAATTACAAACTAAGATGAGATTGAGATTGAAGATGAGATCATTGGGATTGGGCATATGACAATGAGACTATAAAAGCTAAGAAAAACACAAGAAAACTAATTAAAATTACAAACAATAAACCTTATATCCATAATAAGAATAAATAAGAGAATCATTATACAAACTAATGGTAATAGTGGATCAAATGGAGAAGTCATATTGGGGTCGATGTAGATTTGAATATAAGTAATAACACTATACTATAAGCAAAAGCAATATTATAGTAATATCAAAGGTAAGAGTGATTAGCGAATGCAAGCTGTGAACCACTCATCTCCTCCTTGGTCTCCACAAAGTCTACTACATCTAGAATATGAATTGGCTTCCCTTTGATCTAATTTTGAGTGCAAATCAATGCCTCCACAGTGGTAGGAGACAATGAACTCTAGAATAAATCTAATATGTGCCCCCCGGTGCTAAAGGCCAACTCTGAGACTATTGTTGTAATAGGGATGGCTAAAATACTATGGGCTATGTCTATAAGGATGTGATATTTGATGTCGTTGACCTTCCACCAAGGCATATATTAAATCCCTGCGTGAATGGGTGCATCTCTGCTGCCAAGTACCTATCTAACTCTGACTATGTGTCTAAAGGTTGACGAAGCTTTGCAACCTACCCTAACCTACTTTTTTCCCATCCCGACTTCAGGAGGAGGGGATGCAGTAGGTGTAGGTGTCAAATATTACCACCACTGAGAGCGGCAAACTCATCAAACAATCTTTTAAAGGTTTCCCAAAACCTTACAGCAATATGATCCACCCATGACTTCCCATTCACCAATGCAAATCCATACACCATGCCATAAATTTTGTATTGGGGTTCAAGAATAATAGCCACATATAGAAAAATATTTAACCTACTTAAATTACCCCAATACTTGTCATACTTAGGCTGCATGCTCATTCCATTTCCCGCAGCCATGTTTGGTCACTCTCGCACATTTCATCCAATTGTTCTTTCACTTGACATACTTGCAGATAGAACTAATTGGATATATGTAACATACAAAGAGTTGGAAATTGAGGTTGTGACCTTGTAGCAAAGTCTACAAAATTCTACAAAAATCCCAACAACCACCCAATCATCATCATTAGGCTTGCCCAATCCACCCTTATCACTAAAATGGTTGACATATTGTATGTCTTCCTCACCCACTATTTGAAAGGCCTTTTAAAACTTCTAGGTCTTCTCCAACATCAAGAAGGTTGAGTTTAGGGGATTTAATGATGGTTTAAAGCTGTAGAATGCCTTTTGAAAAACTTGTGAAGAGGCGTTGGTTTTTGTGGCTTGTTGTGTGGGTCCCTCGATTTTGCACCTAGGAGCCGATTGTTGAGTTGTGGTGGCATTGACATGCCTTTGACTTAATGGACATGGGTTGGGTTAATTCTAACCTTCAAGGTTTGTCTAAGAGTGATGCGAAACAAGTGTAAAAGACAAAATTTTCATATCTAAAACTATAGAGAAAAGGGTTTCAAGAAAGCTATGAAAACTCATGATGCTTGAGTTACTATTCATGGGTGAGATGAATCGTGATCTTAACTCAAGTTAGGAGCCTTACCATGGTTGGAAGAGAACCCTAGGGGCATGTGGTTGGAGCTTGGGTATGGAAGTCAATGGTATGGTGTATGTGGGTCCCATTTGGAAGAGTGAAATGAAATACCAGGATTGGGCTTCAAGTGTTGGGCTTTTATTAGGCCATATCAACAAGCCTTTGTTGTGGGCCTCTATGTGGACTTATCCATGGGCTTTATGTCCATATTTATTGGGCCTTTCCTTGGCCTCAATAGTTCACTAGATTGGGTCCCAACTTTGGGTCTTTCTTCAATTAGGCCAATGGCCTTGAATCTTATTAAGTTGGGCCCAATAACCTTATTTTTACTAGTGTTATGCCTAATATCTTGTGTCTAATAAGTTAAGCATGTAGTCTTGTGACTAACAAGTTGGGCTTAAGCCTTAGTCTCTCTTCTTACCTAATAAGCTAGGGCCCTAATTAAACCAACCTCTTGGGCCTTCCCAATTCCATCTAGCATTTTAAACAAATCACTTAGCCCATCAATGCCACTTGTCATTCTTCTATTGGCCTCTTGGCTTATTTCCTCAAAAATAAATATTGCACTAGAATTTTCTAAATGTAACAGCCCACTAGAAATTAACCGGTAGAATTTCTATTAACTTTAGGAACCTCGTGAAAACTCCATAAGTTTTTACGAATCGACCAATTGCGCAGGTTTTAGTCTGTTAACATAGTCAGTGTTACCACTCACTATGATGCTAGATATATGAGTTTAATTATTTGATGTAGTTATAAGTGTCAAAATGCGTTATGGTCTACACCATTAGACTCACTGGATTATTTAGGATTTTATCGCTCAATAACTCATTTTCATAATTTCAAACGATACGACTGTTCAAAATTGTGAAATTATTTTTAGGGACACTTTGGGATTGAATTTCGGTAAACGATTTTCACTACAAGTTAATATGAATATTTAGGATTTTTCAGTACTAAGTTTATTATTCATTTTTTTTGAATTAAATAGTAACCTCGATAAGCGTATCCAGTGTAGTGTTTTCAAAATCACAGTGTGGAATGTCCAAATTAGGTTAGAGAAGTTTTATTTGGACACTTGGCAAGATCTTAGACACACATAGTTAATAGTATTAGACACTTGACACCATGAGGAGCCATTAGATGGATTTGTGAAGGAAATCAAGGTGTGAGATTATGCCACCTAAGCAAAACCTTGTTTCATCTGTTCAACCAAATTGTGCCAGACCATAGGGGGTTTCAACCCTAGCAAAACCCTAAATGGTTGGAATCACATTGAAACCCCAAAAGCTTGATTGAAACCAAAACCCTAAACGGTTTCCCCAAACCCTAAGTTGGCCTCTAAACCCTTTTTAATCCGATTTCTAGTATTGTGTTTAATCACTTGATAAAATCACTTCCACATGCTATTAATTAATCTAATCCTTGTCATGAAGTCATTATCCAACCTTTTAAACCTTGAAAATTTGATTGAGCCAAGAAAAATTGGTTTTGGGCTTGATAGCATCTCAAACCCTAACCAAACCCTCTTTAAACCCCAAATTGAAGCCCACTTGGTTGGGGCCCACCAAGGCCCACGAAATTGGCCACCTTGGCAAAGCTTCTTGGAGAAGTTTCCTCCCCCACATGGCAGACCATCCACTGCCATTGGCTGCACCCAATAGTGCCTTGATGTGAAGGAGAAATCCACTCCATCAACCTCCATCTCTCACAGCTGCTGCAGGCAGTCCATGCCTCTCACTATTCTCCACTTTATGTCACATAGCCAACTCCAATCAAGGGTCTTTCAAGCCCATAACATCCCCCTCCGGGAGTCTAAAGTTGTGCAAGACACACTTCTCTCCATTTTATCACTTCTTTCCCCCGTTCTTAGAGAGAAACCCAAAAGCGCTCTCTCGGGCAGATTTCTGTGTATTTTTGCGTGGCCATTCTCGACCCCTTTTAAGTATTTTCTCACAATGAATCCTTCATAAAAGTTGTTCGTCTTTGGGTCTAGTTTTTGTGGATATCTTATTAGTCTCAATCCATACTAATTTGGTTAGTCAAAAGTATTTTTAACCATGGAAAGATCATTCTGGGCGTGAAACTGGAGAGTATGATATGTTTTGGAATTTTTGACCAAGCTAATCGACATATCTTGGTCCGAAAATTTTATGGAGTGTTGTTAGCATGTGTTTATGAATGTTAATTGTGGTTTTGTTGCATGGATAAAACTTTTGATGATATATTTCCTTAGATTTAGAAACTTGAAAACTGGAAGTGGAAAAGCAGTTTTTGTGAAAGTTAGAATATTTCGTGGTTTGATCTTATTCCAAAGGCTTTGATATTTTTATATGATGATTCTAAGCCTCTTATATACATGTTAGGATGTTATTTTGAAGATATTTAGTATTATTTTTAAAGGTATGATTTTTCTATGCAAGAGGATTTCGGTTAGGCCTAAGATTTGATGTTTTTGGGTTAGATCCATGTTTTGTTGCATTTTAGCCATGTGATTTTAAGTTTGATGGTTGGATCATCTTTAGGACACATTGTTACACCATGAGATATTTTAGTTTGAAGATCACATGTCTTTAAGCCATAGATCAAGAGATTGATCAAAGGTAGTTGAGAGAAAAGTTTGATCAAAGGTAGTTGAGAGAAAAGTTTATGTTTTGGATTAAGTTTAAAACCAAAAACTCCAAGTGTTGTTTATGATTTTTGGTGGCTTTTGTTTGATGATTTTAAGCATGGTTGATCTTAAGATGATGTTATGAATGTGTTAGAAGTAAGATTTGTTTTTTTTTTTTTTGGAATTCTTGGAGATGTTTTTATTAAGGCCAAAACTTGTGATTTTAAGGGTTTACTTTTTGTTAAAAAGTTTGGGTCTTTTTACAAAAGTTTGGTGTTGATGATTAGCTTTTCTTAATGGATATTTTAAGTGTATTTTTAAACTTAGGATAGGAAGATCCTTGTTACAAAATTTTGGTTTAATCATGGGTTTTGAAGATGGAAGAAATTGCAACCAAAATCATGTGAAATAGCCTATGAATGTTTCGGCCATTGGGAGTTTTCCATAGTTGTGAATGGTTTTAAATTTTTCTGAATTGATATTTGAGTCTAGGACAAAATTTACATGAGGAACGTAAATTTTGATAATTTTTGGAGTTGGAATGTGAAATCCTTAAGTTAGGAGTAAAATGGTCATTTTTCCAATGTAGAGAATAAAATAGTAATTTTACTCTAAGTTTTCTCTTTTCACATTTCTAATTGTTAGTAATTAAAATTTTAACTTTTAGAATACCCTCTTACAGTTCCTCGTGTTTCTCGCTTTAATCTCGTAGAACACGACGATCGAGGTAAGTTAGCTCTTAACTTACTATCAGTTTACTGTGTATGTGTGATGGGTAAGAGAACTATAATTTATGTTCGTGTGTTGTTATATATGCCATGTCATCACATGTTTATCTATTACACGAATTATTCTGTCACGAAATATTTATCTGTTACACAATATATTTTGTCCCATGTTACTATATGTTGCAAGTATGCCACATTATGTATGCTACCTGTTACATGTATGTCATGTCATGTAATATTCACTATGACATGTTATGCAATGTTACGAAATGTTGTCTGTTACATGTTTTGCCAAGTTACAAAATATTGTCTGCTACATGTATGCCATGTTATAAAATGTTGTCTATTACATTTTATGCCATGTCTATCGTCTTATGTTCATGTCACGTTACGTTACGTCAGGACTTCCGTTCTTTATGTCACATTCATGTCACGTCACATTACGAAATGTCATATATGCAGTTAAGTTATTCATGTCAATCACGACCCTAATCGCTATGATGGGGTAATATCCTAGTGAAACTCCTTTGTTCACACTGGAGTGTCTAAATAGGTGTGAAATTTCCTGGGTTGACGAAGTACAGTCAACAGGTTGCGAATGGGGCCTAACTAGCTGGTCACCAGAGCGCGCCAGGCACTAACACCGATGGAGCCACACATTATGTTACGTGTGTCCACAGCAAGTGTGGCACAAACAATTCATGGGGCCACAACATCTGTGGAGCATGAAGTATGGGGCTACAACAATTGTGGAGCATACACTACGTGAGACACAGCAATTGTGACATGTAGAATACGTGGGGCCACAACAACTGTGGAGTACGTATTAATGCACGCACAGTTGGTATAAACACCTGTGTTGTGATGCAGTAATCGGCAGGGACACACGGCTTAAGGGGACCCATGTAGCACCCGTATGGTCACTTTATTAATTAAGTTCATTGAATAAGATTCCAAGTTCATGTATTTCACATTGAAGTCATGTTTCACGTCATGTTATGTTCAAGTTTACGTTCATGTCGAGTTTCCAGTTCATGCCAATCATGGTAACCACATGAGACAAGAATATATTTCAAGTTCATGTTTATGTCAAGTTATGTTCAAGTTCACGTTCATGTTGTGTCATGTTCACGTTCACGTTATGTTCTAAGTTCACATTTATGTTATGTCATGCTCAGGTTCATGTTATGTTCAAGCTCATGTTCAAATTATGTATATTCACGTTCATGCTATGTTGAAGTTCACGTTCATGCTATGTTGCTAGTCCATGTTATGTTTTAAGTTCACATACATGCCATGTCACGTCAAGCTAAGTTTTAGTTTCAGTTCAAGTTATGTCATTTATGCCATGTTGTATATCAAGTTATGCTATGCTTACTTATGACTTTGATCATGCATTCATGCTTTTACTGCCATGCATGCATCATTAACCTATGTGGAAGTTCCTGTTAACTTGCTGAGATTTGTAATCAAATCTCACCGTGGTAGTCCCAACTACCATTCCCCCCGAATGGTAGGCGATGTGTCAGGATTAGAGTAGGGAGCAGACACTACCAGACTGGAGGAGGTTGACTAGACACCGTAGACGCAACACAGAGCTTGCAGCCTCCATAGTTAGGTTTTTGGATAGTATTCCGGCATCGTTAGTCGAGTTACGCAAGTTATTCAATGAACTAGCCCAATAGTATATTTTGGCAATGTAATTATGGAGCCAGGTCTTCATTGTTTTGAGATTACAGTCTTCTAAAACCCGTATGGTAATTGTGGATGTTTTAAGTATGCATGGTTTATGTTTTAAGTATTTGAGATATTATAAGTTTGGTGCATAGTATTGCTAAAAAAAAAAATTATCCGCTACGAATATTGCACAATGCTAGATGCATGGTAGGAACATTGCATCTTATATGTTATGAACGGGGGCAGGTAACCTTGTGTTGCATGTCTCGACGCTTCGAATGTCCGTCCAATCCCAAGTAGAATCTGAGGGCGTCACACTAAATATACTAACTAAGTTGATAATGTAGGCTTCTTTGCCAACTCAAACTCCAAACTTTTCTTTTCCTTAAAAATCACAACTTGTACTTAACTAAGGTCATGGTTACTATGGCCAAGTCCTAAGGAGCTTTTAAGTGGGGTGTTACAAATAACATGCAAAGTTGACATGCTACATACGAACATTATCCAACGGTAGGTTAGAACCTAACTTACAAATATCTGAAGAAATGAAATACCAACAAAGCTGTAAATATATTGCACAAATCATTTGATCAAGTGAAATAATGAAACCCTAATTCGAAAGTGAGTGTGTGGCGTGCTTAGGGTTCATTCCAGTTGGTTCTAGTGTTTTTTCCTTACTTTGTGTGACCTTTCATGAGTTTGGGCCTTAAGGGAAAATCCTAGGCTAAATGTTGTTTGGGTCTCCTCCAGTGATTTGGTCCTTTTAACCCTAGTAGTTACTAGTGTGTGTGATGCATGTATGAGGTACACTTCGTATGTGTCCATCTACTCTCATGGCCAAGAGCTTTATTAGAAGGGAGACCCTTCTCCGAAACCTTAGTGGTGGTCGTGTGTCACCTATCCCTCCAAAGGTTTTTTTACTCCTATTCTTGCTAGTTGTGGTTCGGTCTCCTTAAGAGAAAAACCCTAGACTCTCATACTAGATAAGATCTATCATAGTTGAACCGACATTCCATCATCCTCACAACTCAAGACAAGGTGGTGTTGCACATCTCTTACTCACCCAAACCGAACCCTTTTAGACTAAAGAAAATCCTTGTGAGTGAGTGTGTGATCAAAAGCAAAGAGTGGAGTAGAAGTGTGAAGGTTTCTTACAGTGCTAATTCTTCTAGCGTGGGCTCCTTGCTTCTCTTCTCACGCATGTGATTAGATGGTAAGGAATGGTATGGGCATAAGAGGTGTTTGGTTGAAGAGAAAATGAGGGAGTTAGTCTTTCCCTGAGCGTGCGAGAGAGAGAAAGGGAGTAAAGGAGAGTGATCTGAAAATGAGAATGGCAAAAATGACTCTTGGGTGCTAACCTCATAAAGGCTCCTTTTAAATACTTCCTCCATTTTCCACACTAGCCCATCCTTTCATCATTATTTCTAACATAGAAAAACCAGAAGTCTTTTTGCATGGGCGCCATGTGGCACCATGCCTCTTGTTTGGCCGAAACCCTTCCCCTTCTTCCCATTATGATTGCGTTAGCTTCAGAAATATCAAAGCCCTAATGCATTTGAGACAAGTGGCATAACTCTTGCCCAAAACCAAAGGCCTTAAATGCCCTTGGTGTGCTCCTCAAATGGTCTAAGTTCAATAAACCATCAAGGATGTGTTAGTCTTTTGGCCGAAACCCTAAGTGGGTGTCTTGGTGTTTTGGGGTTTGGGCGTGTGCATGGTTGCCATTTGGCATTTGTCTTCACCTCTCTCTCTAGCTGACCCTTCTCTCTTCCTCTTGTCTTCACCTCCCACTAAGATTTATCTTAAATCCTAAAAAGTCATGTGTGCTATTTCCCAAAGCCCTCTCTTCCTCTTCCAAATGATTGTACCCTTCTAGAGACTTTCATACTTCATGCATGCATGACAAGTGGTAAAAGTGGTGGTTGGCCTTTGTGGTTAGGCGTGTAGATGCCTTGGCCGAAACCCTAAAGTCTCTTTGAGACTTGTGCTTCAAATTTGATATCTTTCCCATGCGCCTCTTCCCATTCCTCGTCATTGCATATCCTCTAGGAAGTTCACATAAATACATGGGTGGGACTATGGCTCTTAGGGTTCTGAAGCCCTCTTTTCTCTCTCTCCCTTCTTCCACTTTCATGTCCTGGTTCAATGTGGTCTAGGGGTAGGCTTTGCGTGTAAGTCATGTGGCGTGTGGGTGATGCAATGGGCGTATGCCCTTTATGTGTCGAACCCTAGACTTCTCCTTCATCAAATTTGCCTTTTTCTAGAAGCCTTTAAGCATGCTTGCCAAGTGGCAAAACATGTGCCAAACAAGATGCCCCTTCCCTAGGCTCCTAATGATGAGGATTTTGGAAATCTAAGGCCTTTTTCCATCCCATGGGCTCCTCCCCTAAATTCCAAATCCCTAACTAGGGTCTTTTAAACCCTATTCTTTTGGTGGTTGGTTGCCACATGGGCCAATGGGCCTCTTAGTGGCTTGGGCACCTAAGGTGCTTAGAACAAGATAGAGCTCACATCTCTTACCAAGTGTTATCCTCATTCCTACTTGGGCCCAAAATTCTATTAGGTTGTGACCCAAATGATAGGCGAGGACTTGGCTAGGTTCAGGTCGTCACATCCTTCCCCATTAAGAAAAATCTTGTCCTTGAAATCGGCACTAAACTAAGAAAAGAAAATTAAATAAAAGAAAAAAATATCAACCCACTAGAGGTAGCTCGCCTATTAGTGGCAGTCGAGTCCTCAAATGATGAAGGGGATGGAGCCTCTCCCATTTCTTCCATCACCGAGTCCAGGGACAAATAAAATATTGCTTCCAGATTAAGGTTGTAGTACATATTCAGCATCATCTCATTCAACTTGTGCTCTATGATGATTTCATTATCCTCTAAGGGCTGGCCTTCCTCACATAGGTGAATACTATCAGTAGAGCTATCCAAAGTCTCAATGGCTATATACCTTCTGTCCCAAGCTTTTGTGACGCGACTAGTTTCTGCCTCTTGGTTAAGTTTGAGTACGTGCATCCATGTAGCGTCCCTCCATACCACTGGGTCATGTGGAAGTTGTTGCTCTTCATGCAGTAATGCTCACCGTAAGAATATGCTTCCTCTAAAATCGGCATTCAACACGTGGGTGCGATGATGCTCAAACCTTTCCATTTGTTGCCTATGAGCTGTAATCTTGATCCCTCCTTTCATGTTGGTTATTGCGTCTACGCTCCCCTAATCCTAGTTACCGACAACGTGGACATACGTGCAGTGGTCCTAGTTCATGCCATGCCCTGTTATCACGAGTATGGTATATATGTAATATTACTAACAATCAATTGAAAATCCACACAGAGTCTTTTCATTCAACATTCAAAAGTACAATCACAAAAACATAGAGTTCTTAGCAGTCAATTGGCTCTAAGATACAAATAAACGAGGGTATTTAGTCCTCAACGAGTCATCTCTTTCCCAGGTGGCTTCTTGGAAGTTCATATTGTTCCAAAGTACCTTGACGAGCGGTATCTTCCGATTCCTCAGCTCTTGTTCCTTCCGATCTACAATATGCACAGGCCACTCCTCATAAGATAGGTTTGACTGGAACTTAATACTGCTTGGCTCCATTATTTCTAGTCTTCGCTATCTAAGTCTCTTTTTTAGAGAAGATACGTGAAATAGGTTATGTATGCCTTGCATTTCTGCTAGTAGACCTAGTCGATAAGCCACTCGCCCAGTCCATTCTATGATTTCATAGGGTTCTACATACTGGGGACTTAGCTTCCCTTTTTCACCAAAGTGGACCACTCCCTTCATTGGCGACACCTTAAGATATACCCAGTCTCCTACTACATCAGCACACATCCTAGTCCCATTTTGGATGCGTCGCTATACACCACATAGGGCTTGTGGGGTTCGGGTAATGCCAAAACTGGCATTGTTGCTTTAACTCCTCAAACTTCTTTCACATTCCTCGCTCCAAACATACTTGGTGTTCTTCTTGGTTAAAGTCATAAGGAGTCTCGAAAGTTTAAAGAAACCTTACACAAATCTTCAATAATACCCGGTTAGATCGAGGAAACTACGTATCTCGAGGGCATTAGTTGGCTTTTGCCATTCTGTTATCACTTCTAGTTTAGCAGAGTCAACTACTACGTCCTCGCTAGATATGACATACCCTAGAAACTTTACCATTCTAAGTCAAAACTCGCATTTACTGAGTTTTGCGTAAAGTTGGTGCTCTTGCAACCTTTCTAATACAAGTCTCAAGTGTGCCCGGTGTTCCTCATCACTACGAGAGTAGATTAAAGTATCGTCAATGAAAACTACTACAAAGCTATCCCGATATGGCCTAAAGATTCGATTCATCAGATCCATGAGTGTTGCTGAGGCATTTGTTAGTCCAAAGGACATTACGAGGAATTCATAATGTCTATAACGGGTCCAAAATGCGATCTTAAGGACATCTTGCTCCTTGATCTTAAGCTGATGGTATCTCAACCTCATATCTAACTTAGTGAATACCAAGGCTCCTTAAAACTAATCCAAGAGATCTTCAGTTTGTGGTAGTGGGTACTTATTCTTGATGGTCACTTTGTTTAGTTCCCAATAGTCGATGCATCCTCATGGATCCGTCCTTCTTCTTCACAAACAATACCCGTGCAACCCATGGGGATGAACTAGGTCGAATAAAGCCATTTTCTGAGAGTTCCTCAATTTGGGCCTTCAACTCTTTTAATTCTGCTGGGGGCATTCTATAGCGTGCTCTACGTACTGAGGCGGCTACTGGTTCCAGATCTATGACAAATTCCATCTCTTTGTCCTAGGATAATCCAGGCAAATCATTTGCAAAAACCTTGGGGAGGTCCTCTATTATGGGTATTCCTTGCATCCCTATTGGTTCCTCTGCCTTATCTATTGTAACTAGCAGGTAGACGGTTGCACCGTCTCTCATATACTTCTTTGCTTGACAGTTGTAACCACCAACGAGGCTGTCTTGACTGGCTCACCTTTGTAGCAAATTTTATTTGTGGTAGGTGGTTTGAACACTATCTCCCTCTTCTGACAATTGATCTTAGCATAATGCCGAAATAGCTAATTCATTCCTAAAATTATGTCAAATTTCGTCAAATGGAAAACAATTAGGTCGGCTTTTAGCACTAGGCCTGCCACTTCCAATGGGCAGTCCTTAACTTCACGTGTAAACCCAACTATGGTTCCATCCAGAATAGCTACCAAAACCCTCTGCAATAGAGGCTCTGAAGTCAAACCATATAGTCATAAGAAAGTAGCACAAACAAAGGACCTTAATGCTCCAGAATCGAACAAAGCGCAGGCCGAGTGTTGCAGCAACTTAATCAGTAATCGCTCTAGCGCAATTGCTTCGTTAGCTTCCAAATCTACTTCTCTTGGAGTGATGGCATAGACTTTAGCTCTTATCGGGGTCTTGAGGTTGCCACTGGGCACTACTCCCCCACTAGGTGTATTGCATGGACAGTCTCAAATTAATTGGTTGGTCTGGCCACACTTAAAATAGGCTCCCGTGGTCAATCAACATTCTCTACTATGCCTTCACCCACACCTTCAACATGGTTCCAATTGACATGGATTAGGTTAAGTCTAACCTTCTACGGTTGTCTAAGAGTGATGCAAAACAATCATAAAATTCAAAAATTTCATATCATAATTTATGAAGAAAATAATTTAATGAAAACTATACAAAAATCATGATACTTTGGTTACTATTCATGTGTGAGATGAATAGTGCTTCTTAAGTCAAGTTAGAAGCTTAACCATGGTTGGGACCTAGGGGCATTTGATTTAGTTTGGGTTTAAGGGAAACTAATGATATGGTGTATGTGGGTCCCATTTGGAAGAATGAGATAAAATACAAGGCTTTGGGATTCATGTGTTGGGCTTTTATTGGGCCATCTGAGCAAGCCTTAGTTGTGGGCTTAGGAGTGGGCTTATTCATGTGTCTTATATTTAGATTTATAGGGACTATCTTTGACCTCAAAGGTCCACTAGGTTGGGTCCTAATCTTGAGTCTTTCTTAGATTTGGCCAATAGCCTTCACTCTTACTAAGTTAGGCCCAATAGCCTAATGTCCAATACTTTGGCCCTAATATCTAGTGTCCTTTATGAAAGGCGTAATGTCTTAATTCTCCTAAGTTGGGCCTAAGGCTTTTAAATCTATTCTTAGCCCATCCATTTGCCATGTGTCATACCACTATTGGCCTTTTGGAATTTATCCTTAGAATTACTAAAACACTAAAATCTTCTAATAATTCTAACTAAACCAATGGTGTGAATTCTTATGCCAATTAAGCTATAGCATTTCCTTAAAAAAAAAACCACAACTAAGACTAGCCAGGATTTTAGGAGCTAAATCCAAGTCCTAAGGTAATTTTAAGTGGGGTGTTACAAAATATACGTCACCTTCCCTTTGGAATTTTACATATATTTGTGAATAAAGTGCGAAATGTGATTTGCGAATGAATTGGAATGCCAAATTTTGTATTCTTGTTAATGAACCTCAGGATGAGTCCAAAAGAGAACAAATAGCTATCATTTTGAGGTTTGTTGATAAAAATGGCTTTATTAGAGAGCGATTTTTTCGTATTGTGCATGTCAAAGATATCATGGCACTAACTCTAAGAAAAAAGGAGATATGTTGTTCTTTCTCGTTACAAAACAATATATACGATTTCGGGTAAGCCGGAGAGTTTGGGCTAGCCGTCTATTACATAATCTAAGTCAGTCCTCCCTGAAATTAAAGATGGGAAACCACTATTCTTTTTGGTCTTGACCACGTAATCAAAGGCTTAAAAGGGTCTCTGAAGTGGAATATTTTTTATGTGTTGGACGGGTGATCGTGTTACCAGATGAGTTGCTTTGCTAGACTTATGTAAAGTGGAATTCACCTTTTATGCCACTTGAAAGGCCTTATTTACGATAGAAGAATGATGTTCAAGCAAGAGACTCCGGGTTTTGGATCTCCAAATTGAGAATATTTGAGGTCAGAGATTTGATGGTGGAAGTAATATGCGTGGTAAATGAAATGGATTACAAGCTTTATTTCTTAAATATTGTTCCTATGCATATTATGTGCATTGTTGGGCTCATAAACTACTATGCAGCCTCTAGAGAAACTAAACATGTTCATTAGTTTTTTGTCCATTTGACATCCATTATCAATATCGTTGTTGGTTCTTCTAAACGTAATGATGAATTACAATCTACTCAAGCTGCTGAAATTGAAAGTTTGATTGCTTCTAGTCAGCTGGATATTAGATGGGGATCTCATTTTAAATTTGTTTGTCGCTTGATGAGAATGTTTGGTGCTACTTGGTCAATTATCAATACTATCTCAAATCAGGGATCAAATTATTCTCAACGTGGTGACGTTGAAGTGACTTACATATATGATGAAGGAAATCATCAGAATCACTAATGCACTTTGCCAATCTTTGTAACAAAATTTCCAAGACATTGTGTTAGCCTAGTTTTAACTACAAAAGTACACATTCAAAAGTTGAGAGAAGATGGGAGGGAGTCATTAATTACTGATGTTAAATCATTTTATGAACAACACCAAATTGATATGCCTGATATGAATGGTCATTATACTAGAGCTCGAAGTAAATCTCATCATCAAGTTGACAAGTCATTGACAACAATGGAGCATCATTTTAGGATTGATATATTTACTGCTATAATATACTTCCAATTGCAAGAATTGAACAATATAATTAATGACCATAGAATGGAACTTCTTATTCTTAGTGCTGCTTTATACCCTAAAGGCTAAAGGTGCATACAAATCTTTTAAAATTGATGATATATGCAAATTGGTTGAGAAGTTGTATCCACAAGATTTTACTAAGCAAGAAAAATTCATTTTGAGAATTCAATTGCAGTATTATGAGCTTGAAGTGCTAACACATCCAGATTTTCAAGATATGTCTACATTATCTGAGCTATGATGAGAACTAGCAATTTCAAAAAAGTCAAAGCTTTATTATTTGACTGACATGTTCGTTCATCTAATATTAACTCTTTATGCTTCTACTACTACTATTGCATGAGCATTTTCCGTCATAAAAATGAAAAAAACTAGATTGCATACTCAAATAGAAGATAAGTTTCTTGCAGATCATTTGCTAGTTTATATCGAAAAAGAAATTGCCAAGAATTTCATTTCAGAGGTGATAATAGATGAATTTTTTTTCCATGAAATATCGTTGTGGATCCCAATTTGAAAGGGATATCCTAAGTTTTTATTTCAATTTCTTTTCATTTCATAAAGGTCTCTAGCAAATTGTTGAGATCGAGAGATTCAGAGAAGGACAGATAGATAGCAAACCAGGAAAGTTCTATTGCTAGATATGTGATCCTTCCCCTTTGTTAGAGCCCACTTTGGCAAATCCTCCAATATTTCTCTCTCTAAGGGATCGAGCACGACATATGTTTTTGGTCCCAGACTCCTCCACTCTAAAATGCAGTAAATATATCAATTATTTTAGGATTGATATATTTACTACTATAATATACTTCCAATTGTAAGAATTGAACAATATAATTAATGACCATACAATGAAACTGCTTATTCTTAGTGCTGCTTTAAACCCTAAAAGGTAAAGGTGCATACAAATCTTTTAAAATCGATGATATATGCAAATTGGTTGAGAAGTTTTATTCACAATATTTTACTAAGCAAGAACAATTCATTTTGAGAATTCAATTGCAGCATTATGAGCTTGAAGTGCTAACGCATCCAGATTCTCAAGATATGTCTACATTATTTGAGATATGATGAGAACTAGCAATTTCAGAAAAATCAAAGATTTATTATTTGATTAACATGTTAATTTGTCTAATATTAACTCTTCATGTTTCTACCACTACTATTGAGTTAACAATTTCTATCAAGAAAATTATAAAAGCTAGATTGCATACTCAAATAGAAGACGAGTTTCTTGCAGATCATTTGCTAGTTTATATCGAAAAAAAATTGTCAAGAATTTCATTTCAGAGATGATAGTAGATGAATTTTTTTCCATGAAATATCGTTGTGGCTCCTAATTTGAAAGGGAAATCCTAAGCTTGTATTTCAATTTCTTTTCATTTTATAAAGCTATCTAGCAAAATTGTTGAGATCGAGAGATTCAAAAAAGGACAGATAGATAGCAAACCAGGAAAGTTCTATTGCTAGATATGTAATCCTTCCTCTTTGTTAGAGCCCACTTTGGCAAATCCTCCAATATTTCTCTCTCTAAGGGATCGAGCACGACATATGTTTTTGGTCCCAGACTCCTCCACTCTGAAATGCAGTAAATATATCAATCATTTTAGGATTGATATATTTACCGCTATAATATACTTCCAATTGCAAGAATTGAACAATATAATTAATGACCATACAATGAAATTTCTTATTCTTAGTGCTGCTTTAAACCCTAAAAGCTAAAGGTGCATACAAATCTTTTACAATCGATGATATATGCAAATTGGTTGAGAAGTTTTATCCACAAGATTTTACTAAGCAAGAAAAATTCATTTTGAGAATTCAATTGCAGCGTTATGAGCTTGAAGTGCTAACACATCCAGATTCTCAAGATATGTCTACATTATTTGAGATATGATGAGAACTAGCAATTTCAGAAAAATCAAAGATTTATTATTTGATTGACATGTTAATTTGTCTAATATTAACTCTTCATGTTTCTTCCACTACTATTGAGTGAGCATTTTCTATCGAGAAAATTATAAAGACTAGACTGCATACTCAAATAGAAGACGAGTTTCTTGCATATCATTTGCTAGTTTATATCAAAAAAGAAAATATCAAGAATTTCATTTCAGAGATGATAATAGATGAATTTTTTTCCATGAAATATGGTTGTGGCTCCTAATTTGAAAGGGAAATCCTAAGCTTGTATTTCAATTTCTTGTCATTTTATAAAGGTCTCTAGCAAAATTGTTGAGATCGAGAGATTTAGAGAAGGACAGATAGACAGCAAACCAGGAAAGTTCTATTGCTAGATATGTGATCCTTCCCCTTTGTTAGAGCCCACTTAGGCAAATCTTCCAATATTTCTCTCTCTAAGGGATCGAGCACGACATATGTTTTTGGTCCCAGACTCCTCCACTCTGAAATGCAGTAAATATATCAATTATTTTAGGATTGATATATTTACTACTATAATATACTTCCAATTGTAAGAATTGAACAATATAATTAATGACCATGCAATGAAACTTCTTATTCTCAGTGCTGCTTTAAACCCTAAAAGCTAAAGGTGCATACAAATCTTTTAAAATCGATGATATATGCAAATTGGTTGAGAAGTTTTATCCACAAGATTTTACTAAGCAAGAAAAATTCATTTTGAGAATTCAATTGCAGCATTATGAGCTTGAAGTGCTAACACATCCAGATTCTCAAGATATGTCTACATTATTTGAGATATGATGAGAACTAGCAATTTCAGAAAAATCAAAGATTTATTATTTGATTGACATGTTAATTTGTCTAATATTAACTCTTCATGTTTCTTCCACTACTATTGAGTGAGCATTTTCTATCGAGAAAATTATAAACACTAGATTGCATACTCAAATAGAAGACGAGTTTCTTGCAGATCATTTGCTAGTTTATATCAAAAAAGAAAATGTCAAGAATTTCATTTCAGAGATGATAATAGATGAATTTTTTTCCATGAAATATGGTTGTGGCTCCTAATTTGAAAGGGAAATCCTAAGCTTGTATTTCAATTTCTTTTCATTTTATAAAGGTCTCTAGCAAAATTGTTGAGATCGAGAGATTTAGAGAAGGACAGATAGACAGCAAACCAGGAAAGTTCTATTGCTAGATATGTGATCCTTCCCCTTTGTTAGAGCCCACTTTGGCAAATCCTCCAATATTTCTCTCTCTAAGGGATCGAGCACGACATATGTTTTTGGTTCCAGACTCCTCCACTCTGAAATGCAGTAAATAAATCAATTATTTTAGGATTGATATATTTACTACTATAATATACTTCCAATTGTAAGAATTGAACAATATAATTAATGACCATACAATGAAACTTCTTATTCTGAGTGCTGCTTTAAACCCTAAAAGCTAAAGGTGCATACAAATCTTTTAAAATCGATGATATATGCAAATTGGTTGAGAAGTTTTATTCACAATATTTTACTAAGCAAGAACAATTCATTTTGAGAATTCAATTGCAGCATTATGAGCTTGAAGTGCTAACGCATCCAGATTCTCAAGATATGTCTACATTATTTGAGATATGATGAG